>NW_007258926.1:153545-170379 GCF_000164805.1 Carlito syrichta | reverse complement strand
CACCGCAGCCTCAACCTGCTGGGCTCCGGCGATCCTTCTGCCTCAGCCTTCCAAGTAGGTGGAATACAGGCACGCACCGATCTATTTTTCATTTTCTTTTTGGGAAGTTTTTGTTTTTTATCTCCACACAATCTTCTTCTTAGCTCCTTTTCAAGGTTCTGTGATATTAATGTATCCATTACTACTTTGTACACCTCCAATCTTTCTTTTCTCTCTCTCTCTTTTTTTTTTTGGTCAGAGTCTTGCCCTGTCACCCAGGCTGGAATACAATGGCAGGATCACCACTCACTACAGCCTCATCCTCCCAGACTCAGGTGATCCTTCTGCCCCTGCCTCACAAGTAGCTGGGACTACAGGTGCATGCCACCGCTTCCGGCTTAATTTTTTAGGGTTTTTTTGGTTTGTTTTTTGAGCTGGAGTTTCACTCTGTCGCTCAGACTGGAGTGTAGTGGCACGTTCCCGGCCACTACAGCCTTGACCTGCTGGGCTCTGGCGATCCTTCCACCTCAGCCTTCCAGGTAGCTGGAATTACAGGTGTGTACTACCACACTTTGGCTAATTTTTTATTTATTGTAGAGACGAGGTCTCGCCAAGTTGCCCGGGTGGGTCTCGAACCCGGGGGCTCAGGCAATCCACTCACGTTAGCCACCCAAAGTGCTGGGATTACAGCCTGAGTCCCCAAGCCCGGTCAGTTTTTTAGTTTTATAGAGACAGGGTCTCACTATGTTACCTGGCTGGTCTCAAACTCCTGGGCTCAAGTAGTCCTCCCACCTTAGCCTCCCAAAGTGCTGAGATTACAGGCGTGAGCCACTGTGCCTAGCCCCAATTTTTATTGTCTTTTTTTGCTGCTTCTCCTTCTCCTCCCTCCTCCTTCCTCCCCCTCCTCCTCCCCTTCACCTCCTCCCCCCTCCTCCCCCTCCTTCTCCCGTCTCCTCCCCCCTCCTCCCTCCTCCTCTATCACCCAAGCTAGACTACAGTGGCACAACCATGACTACTGCAGCGTCAACCTCTTGAACTCAGGCAATCCTTCTACCTCAGCCTCCCAAGTAGCTGGGACTACAGGCGTGCATCACCACACCCAGCTAATTTTTTATTTATTGTAGAGATGAGGTCTTACCGTGTTGCCCAGGCTGGTCTTGAACTCCTGGGCTCAGGCAGTCCTCTTGCCTCAGCCTCCTAAAGTGCTAGGATTACAGGTGTGAACCATCATGCCTGGCTCCAATCTTTATTTTCTATTTGGAGTCTTTTTCTTTTATTTCTGTTTCCTGAATTTCAGGAAAGAAACGTAGGCAGATTGAGATTGTAGGCAGATTGTAAATCAGCTCTTGCTCACAAATACGTACTCAAATCAGAAATTTTTTAAATGTATGCCTAAAGTAGTTTTAAATATGTGTCGTCCCTTTTGAATTTAGGGTAGAAAAATCAAAGTAGTTTGGGTCTCATTCTAAGAATTCACATTCTAGAGAATTCCTCAGTGAACTGCTTACTAGTAGATTTTTTAAATTCTGGTAACGACCGGGTGCTCAAGCCTATAATCCCAGCACTTTGGGAGGCCAAGGCTAAAGGATTGCCTGAACCCAGGGGTTCGAGACCAGCCTGGGCAACTTGGTGAGACCTCGTCTCTACAATATATTAAAAAATTAGCCAGATATGGTAGCGTGCACCTGTAGTTTTGGCTACTTGGAAGGCTGAGGCAGAAGGATCACTTGAGCCAGCAGGTCAATGCTAGGGTGGCCATGAGTGTGCCAACTGCACTCTAGCCTGGGCGACAGAGTGACTAAGCAAATCCTCTGACTCAAAAAAACAAAAAATTCTGGAACATACATCTTGTAACCATCTTTAAGTGTGCAGTGCAGTGGCATCAGTACATTTCCATTGTAGTGAAACCATCACCACCATCTGTCTCCAGAACTCATTTACTCTTCCCACATTGAAATCCTGTGCCCATTAAACACTAACTCTTAATTTCCCCTCCTTCCTCCATCCAGTCCCTGGTGGCCGCCATTCTACTCTCTGTCTCGATGAATTTTACTACTCTAGGTACCTCATTCACCTGCCCAGCTTAATAAGGACATATATTTGAAAAGTGGGGGAGGAGGGGAACAGTGTCTCTGAAGAATTAGCTCTTATGGTGCAATTAATTCTCCAAGTCAATGCTCGCTTCAGATGTAAGCTGATAAGTGGCTGTGTTCCATCAGAGTTGTTAAAGGACTCATCATCTCCTGGGAGAGCATCCTCCCAGAGGCTGCCTTCACTTAAGGCCCATGTGGCTGTGAGGAGCCTGGTCACAGCCCAGTGAGGCAGAACAATGGGACAAGGAGGACTGTGGATCCATCACAGGACCCACACTTAATCCCCCATTAGCGACTTGCTGTAGGATTTGGGCCAAGTCCCTCTACCTTCCTCAGCCTCAGCTTCCTCTTCTGGGAAGTGATACAATACTTCCCAATATGTGTGTGTCCCAGAATTGGCGAGACTGACGATGGACTTCACTCTACAGCCTTGAGAATCATAGCGCAATGTTCAGGTGTGGGTTAACGCAAGGAAAACAGGGCTCCTGGTCCCCATTTTATGGAAGAAGTAGTAGAGACCCAGAAGTACAGTGGCTTTCCCAAGATCATACAGCACTTCACTGGCAAAATTGAGCTGAAAACCAGCTACCCTCAGTCTACAAGTTGCAGCTATTTGGGTGACAGACTGAAATTCCAACTCACAAAAAAAAGGTAAAAAAGAAAATAAAAACTGGGTCTGGGCACAGTGGCTCACACCTATAATTCCAGCACTTTGGGAGGCCAACACAGGAGGACTACTTGAGCCCAAGAGTTCAAGACCAGCCTGGGCAACACAGTGAGACCTTGTCTTTACAAAAATAAAAAATTAAGCTAGGTGTGGTGACTTCTTGTTGGCCAGTCTCTCAAAGGACAGTGAACTGTGAAACAGATGACCACTTTCCCATCTTACTGGATTTAAAACATTGCCCAGGAAGTTCCAGTGTGGATGGGCCTTCAGAGGGGAATGGGGGTATAGGTTTTACTGGGGAATCAAGAGTCCTAAAGTATTTCCATGATCATCATCTCTCCCAGAGACAGCAAATACCTTGCACTTGACAGTTACTCCTCATACTGGACCCATGGCAGACAGCATCATTCAATCACAGCATTTCCACTGAGCCTAGACACAACTTCAGGAGCCTTCTGAACACAGACAGGCAATACCTGCCAAACAGGAGTAGCATGCCTGGGGGAATCTGTGCCCTCCCCAACCTAGTGCAGTCTCCTGCTTTTACAGAGGGATGGCTGTCCTGTGAGGGGCAAGCGATGTCACAGGTCTCTTTGTGAGGGCAGAAACGGATCTGGCAGGACAGCTTGAAACCTGGGGAAGGATATTTGCAAAAACAACTGGACAGAGCAGCTTCCAAGGGGTAGTAATTGTCAAGGTAAGGTCGCATTCTTCAGGTGCTCCTTGGGACGCTTGCCTGGTCTCAGGGTGTTGGTGAAAGTGGGCAAAATGTGTTTACACAGTAGCTTCTGAGCTTCGTAGGAATGTGTGTGGTCCTGTCAGAGAAGCTTGTATTCTTTCTTTTGAGGCCTGATGCTATGAAGGTTGGGTTCTGGATGTTGAAACTTACAGGGTTTGCACTCACTCAGCAGATGAACATGACTCACTGTGACACTGAGCAAATCCTCTCGTGGTGAAGGATTTTACTTAGCATAAGGGGAGTTTGGGAGAACATCTTGAGGGAATCAAATAAAAGGACGTTGGGCAGTGACTGAGCTACTGTGATAGCCACCAGTTCCCGAGCAGAGGAAAAACAGCTGGTAACCGATTATTCAGCCACTTCTTACAAATGTGGCGGCACTGCCATTGTGGGGCAGGGTTCTGTGGACAGGATGGGGTAGTTGGTGGTCTTCGGATGGGTAAATGTCACCATGTTTCAGAGACAGAGGGAATCGAGTAGGGAGTATCTGGGGGCAGGAAGGGGACATCTCCCAAGCCTTATTCCAGCGCCTCTGTCTCCTGCTTGCTAAGTCACCTCTTCCAGACTCTTCGCTAAATATGCGTCTTCAAGGCCTTCCAGGGTGAGGGTTCTGCCAGCCTGTACCAAATTCTGGGCAAAGTCAGAGATGGGGTCCTGTCTCCTCTCCTAAGTGTCAGCAGGCATTCACCTGAGCACCTCTTCTGGGTCAGGGACGTGACCCACGTGGTCTCTACCTTTAGGAGGCTCAGGGTCTAAAGAGGGAGGCAGAACAGTATATAGGTAAAAGCAGTATGGTGGGTGAGGACCTGTGTATGCCCAGCATGGCTGTTGACCCAGCGAGGAAGCCAGGGCAGGAGGCGGGGTGGCCATCAGGTAAGGCTTTTTGGAAGGAGTGATGCTGGAACTGAAACATAAAGGAGGAGGCAGAATTAGTGAAGAAGAGGGTGTTCCAGTGGACGCAGAGGCCTGGAAGCTGAGGCTGTGTGTTGGCATGAAGAGGTGGCGGAGAAACATTAGGGGCGTGGCAAGTTGGGGAAGCCAGTGGTCGCTACACTAAAATGTTGGGATGTGCTGGGACAAGCACAGTGTGAGGGAGCATGGTGTAGGTGCTGGCAAGGGCACAGAACCTTCCTGAACCCTACCTCTTGGAGAGGATGAGACCCCTTATTTCTGCCCTTGGCCAGAAACCCCTAGCTTCTGGCTTACAGATTTGGGGTCAGGGTCTGGGTTTGGGCATCAGCTCTGTGGTCCCCTCGCTTAGGGATGTGTGGGTACCGGGTTGTTGTCGTGATAGCTTCTCACTTACCAAGCCCCTTCCCACCTCTCTTCTCAAGATTCTCACAGCAATCTTAGGGCGATGGACAGGGCAAGGCAGTGTTATTCCCGTTTTATAAGTGGAAGTAATTGAGGCCCAGGGAGCCCAAGTCATGCAATGAGTGAGAGCTAGAGCCGATACTCAGACTTGGGACTCCTCGCCTACTGGCACTTCTGTCATGGCAGGTACTTGGAGGCAGCAGGTACCTCAGCTGACCTCACATTCTGGATTTGTTACCTCAGATACGGGGTCCTGTGCTGCTAGACCTCCTAGATGAAGATGTTTAAACCCTGATGCTGCCGTCTGAGCCCTGGTGTCAGCCCCCGCATCATATCCCGCATGGCTGGGCTACAGGCACAGTCTCCTGCTGTCCTGCTGCTTGTTGATAACAGTTCTCTGGAGAGGTTGAACTATGAATGCCACACACACAAAGATGATATCTGATGTCACATCCAGAACTGGTCTGAAGTAGAAGGGTAAGGGAAAGTACATCTCAGGTCTGGAAGGAATCTTAAGGGTCATGCTGAGTTCCCTCCCTGGTGTTCATCCTGCCTGGGATAGCCTGGCCAGCCATCTCCAGGCCCCTCTTCAGTCTGCTTCCCTTTAACAATCCCCATCTTCTCTGCCCCCTCTGCTTGGAGTGTGACCCTCGGGGCCTCATGTATATGTGTCTTTTAGGTATTTGAAGGCAGTAGCCATACCTTTCTAAATTGTCTCTCTTCTCCAGGCTGACCATCTAGCCTCTCCATTAGACTAGGTGTGACTATGGTGTACATGTACCACATACCCCATTTGTGACAGGCTTGACATCATTAATCACTCCTGCTGCATCCCAGGTGCTCTCATGCACCTCCATATGGCTGCCATGGCCCCCGTCAGTAGAGGACGTATTTCATTGTCCTGTCTGCACTTTACATAGAGTTCTTGAGGACAAGAACTGCTCATTCTGGGTCCCTAGTGGTTGGCGCGCTATGAGGCTTCCCCTCAATGAATAATCACTTGCTGGAAGGGGGTGGATTGTCCATGTCCCTTTTTGGGTCACCCTCTTATCATTAGACTCCAGTTTAGCAATGTCGCTTGCCTGGAATTTCCTATATTACCCAGAGTTTGGAGGGGACTGTCCCTCCCAACATCCCCCCACCCCTGTCCTGTGCCTTTCCTCTGTCATGCAGCCTCTGCCGTGTCTCGTCAGCTGGAGTCTCTAAGCCATTCCTCATATGTGCTTCCTCTCTTGTGTAATTGTCTTACTAGGGATCCCAGGGTCAGGATCGTAGTACAGACTGGGAGGGAAGGCCCTCTCCCTTCCTGTGTGTGTGACCCAGGGGCCTGCCTGGCACAGGGTCAGGCAGCATTGCCTCTGCTGACCTGAACTGAACTCATTATTTTTCCCAGTCAGCCCTGCACTGTTCGTCTCACCCCATCTCCCGGCTGCCCCAGCTTCTCGGCTCCTGCTTCTGTCACCCGATATACCACCTGCCATTCCAGGTGCAACAAATGAACCTGTTGGCACTGGCTTTCTATTCTGGGATCTGTTTGGACATCCAGAATGATGAAAGAGGCCAGCAATCACAGACCATGGGACTTGTGTCAGTTTGGGAAAGCCACGCTTTTGTGACCCATCACCAGGGTTTGGCGTCAGCCATCCAGACATGATGGTGGTGTTTTTGAGGCTCTTGCCAATTAGTGCTTCCCAGGCTCCTGGGACCTTGGAGCTTTGGAAAGATAGCAGCAGGGCTCACCGCGTTTAAAGTGCTAGATTTTGCGCTCTCCACCCCCAGCCCCTTCCCAGGCCTGAGGCAGCTCTGTAACTGCCATCTTCTCTCACTCAACAGCAGCCCCAGTTGTGGCCTATAGCTTTGCTGTATAGCCAGAAAACCGTGACTTGGTAGCCGGCACCTCCCTAAAGCTTGGACTCCCAGGCTGATGGTAATAAGGAGACCAGGTGGGACCTTCTGAGCAAAGCCACTGGCAGAGGAGAGAGACTGCACATGGGTCTCCACGATCCAGTAAGAGGATGTGGCAGATTCCAGCCAAGAGCAGGCGAATAGTGGGTGTTGCTCACTGGATATGGCTGCAGTGGCAGCAGCGGTGGTTTTAGGAAACAACATGTTGTTTGGAGGTCCCTGATGAGGGACTGGAGGAGACCGGGCTCGTCCACGGGTGTGTGCCTCCCTGAGTGCCTGGAGACTTGAGACCCATGGCTTCCTTTCTCACTCTGGAGGGTAACAGGGTACATCCTCAGAGTCAGAGACCCAGGCAGGTGTCCCTGCTCTGCTGCCAGACACTCATTTCTGGTCCTTCTTCATGTGTTCTGTGAGAGGTTGAATTAGACTAGTGGGTCTAAAATACCATGTGGAATTCTGTGTGAAGAAGAAAGGAAGATGAAGCTGCTCTGGGGGACCGGGTGGGGGTGAGAGTCCAGAGAGCATCCTCAGGCCTCCTTGGGGCTCACTAGAACCTGGTTAGAATCCAGGAATTCCCCCACTCTCTCTAGACCCTCCAGCCTGGGGGGAGTTCAGAGGCCCCTCATTCCCTTTCCATCCTTAGCACCCTGTCACCCAGTTGTGACCTCTCTGGGCCTTACTTTGTAGGCTGTGGTGAGACACAGCCAAGCTGGAGACGTCCTGGGTGGTGAGGAAACCTGTGTCAGGGGCTCTGGTGTCCCTGGTGAAAGGGACAAGAGTGTCTGGGGCCGTGTATCTAGAGAGCAGGACCTGCAGAAGGGCAGTGGACAGCAGGGGGCACAAGAAGAGTGGGTACCTTGTTAGCCACGTGCTGGTTCTGGTCTGGGGGACACCAGGCCCCTGTTCTTGTGGTCAGCAGAGCCAGAGCTGCCACCATCTAACCCACTCAGGAAATAGTCAAACCCTGAGGACCCTAGGAATAAGGGTTCACTTAGGCCCTGACAGGAACCGGCCTGGCCAAGAGCTCAGCCAGACCCTGGCAGGCAGCACCTGCCCCCCGGCACTGGGCAGTGAGTGTTGTGAACTAGTAGCTGAATGCGCTGGCTCTGGTGACAAAGCCTGGGCTCAGCTCCTGGCTTTCTAGTACTGGCTGTGTGACCCTTGGGCTGTTCACTTCTCTCGGCCGCAGGGGTTGTTTTCCTCTTTGAAATGAGAATGACCGGCCTACTGAAGAGCTGATGAGTTGATAATTAAAGTGCTTCATGCTAGGCCCTGTCCCCTAGAGATTCTGAAGTCTTCCACTCACCCACCGCTTCCTACCAGTAGAACCAGTTGTCTGAACTGTGGTTACTCCTGGAGGGAATTGCTTAACTTCTGCCCCCACCCCTCTGGCCCAAACACGGGAAAAAAACAAAAACCCACATCCCTGACCTCAACTGGGGTGTGAACAGCTCTCCTAAGGAGCACCTGGGACCTGGGTACTGCTTCAGCAACCAAGCAGGTCCCTCACAGGCAGCTGTTCCATCTGAAGAAAAGTGGCCATCTGTGCTCCAAATGGGGCCCTCTTGCTACCTCGTGCCAAGAGTCTGAAACCAGACCTGGTCTGCTGGCCAGAGGGGCTATATCTGCTCTCACCCAGCCAGAGCTGAGACACCACCAGAAATGCCTCCTGGCTGCTGCCGCCTCAGGTTCCCTCCTCTACCTTTCCAAGAGGAGACTTTTACGGACAGTCCTGGGGAGCAGAGGGTGGCTGGAGCTCCCCGAAGAGCTGGAAGTCTGGGGCAGCCAGCGTAGACTAGGGTACCCCAGGCTGCCTTAGCTGCCAGACACACACCTGCAGTCTTTCTTAAAACTATGAATTAATTCCATTGGAAAATTTGCAGGGGTTTTTTTGCCAATTGGTTTTTTAAATTGATATATAATAAAGGTACATAATTTCATGGTGCATGCCTTATTTTGGTACATTCATATAATGTGTAATGATTGTATCAGGTAATTGGGTATACTTTACCTCAAACACTTTTTTTTCTTCATGCTGAGAACATGTGAATTCATCTCTTCTAGCTATTTTGAAGTATATGATGGATTATTTGGAAGTTGTATATATTTTTTATTACCCAGACTTCTGGCACATTTGGCAACTTTTCACAGTGCTGGGCCCCGGTCTCCACGTGGCAGCTGTGAGCCAGAGAGGGTAGATGCCAGTACACATTTGAACTCGTGACCCCCATTCGTGACCCCCATTCAGAGCCAGCCCACTTGGTTTACAGCTGCGGAAATTAAGACCCAGAAAGGACTCGGTTCCTGCACAAGGTCACGCCACCACAGCCATTGTTGAGTTCAGAACCTGCAGCCTGCCTTGCAGAGCAGAGCTCTCTGCACTGCCTCCTAAGAGTGAAAGGCTTGGTCTCTCATCTCCAACACAGCAGTGATAATTGCCTCTCCTCCCAGAGCTGAGTCAGGAGAAAGTAGCACCTGACCCGTGCCTCACCTAGTCCTGATGCTTTTAAATGTGTATGGGTGTTACATCTCATCTGGAAATTGTTTCTGGAAGTGTTGCTTGCTTTCTGGCTCTGTTACCTGTCAGAAATGATTATTTTCAAACACTTTCCAATGCCCAGTGCTTAGGGTTTATTGAGCTTTCATTCTCATAGCCTCACTGCCCAACTTTAAGCAGAGTTGCTCAAAGCTCTACCAGATTGTGCTCGTGTGTGTGTGTGTGTGTGTGTGTGTGTGTGTGTGTGTGTTGGGGCTGACCTGAAGGGAGTTCAAAACCCTGGAGCCCTGGACATTAGATTCTAACTCAAAGACAAGGGTAAGTCATTCTACTTTCCTGAGCCTCAGTTACCCAGGCCCATGTGTTGGGCCTGGTGATGGGAAAAACATAATTATATAAGTTACTCAAGGTTCCCACCATCAGGGACCTATATTAGATACTCGGGTTCCCTATCTGGTAGGGGAGAGAGGCAGATGGCAAGTGAACTGGTGAGTGGTCAGTGCTTTAATGAAATAAGCAAGGTCTTCAATGAAAGAATAACAGCCTTAGGCAGGGTTGTCAGGGAGGTCCTCACTGAGGATGTGCCACTTGAGCTGAAATCAGAAAGCTGGGTAAGATGGAGTGAATGTGAAAAGATGGAGCTTGGGGATCACTTCCAACAGGGCCCAGCAGGTTTGAAGGCCCTCTGAAGCATCTGAAGCCTAGCAGAAGCAGGTGTGCCTGGAGCAGCATGAGCAAGGGGAGAGTGCAGAACCGGAGAATGGAGGGGCGGCAGGGCCGGTGCCTGTTGCAGACTGGGTGAGCAATGTGGTTTTTATTTCAGTGGCACGGAAGCCTTTGAAAAGTTTTAGAAAGGCGAAGTTTGCACTTTTCAAAACACCTTCAGGATGTGGAGAATAATTGTGGGTAACATAGACCACAGAGAAAGCAGGGAAGCCAGCAGGGAGAAAGCTCTTGTGGTAGAGGGGCAAGACTCTCCAGATGGGCATGGCGGGGTGGGGGGACTGGAAATTTCCAGACTTCTGAAATTCAGTGTAATATAACTGAGTGCTTGGGTCCCCCCTGGGAGAGCAAGGCTGATGTGAAGGAGGAGAGGATTCAGAGTTCTGGATACCCTCAGCTTGTGATGGCGTTGGCACTTCCTAGCAGAGCTTCCTAGTGCACTGGGGCTCTTGAAATAGAAGGGGACATGCTCTCCTGGCTGCTGTCAGCGCCTGTGTGCTGCAAATCTGCTGACCGCGGGCCAGTCGCGAGAGAGTTCATGAGGAATGAAGGGTGGGAGGAAGGTGCCTCTGTTCCCATTGTCCATGCTGCCACTACCCCATTTTACAGAGAGGTAGAGTGATCTGCCCCCAGCTCACCTGTGCAAGGCAGTACTGGGGCTGTAGCTTGAGCCCAGGCTGCTTGAAGGCTGACCACTACCCTACGGCCCTTCCACTGCACCACCTGCCTTGGGCATGTGAGTTGTCACCCATAAAATGGGAGGCAGTCCTCTCCTGAATCTCCTTGCCTCAGTCCCTGTCCATCTTCCACCAGCAGACTTCCTCAATGCCAGCTTGCCAAGCCATACCCTCCTTAACATCTGTCTTCTCGGGCATTGGGCTGTCCTGCCCTGCTTCTTTGTTCACAAAGGATTCTGTCACTGGAAAGCCTGCGTTTTCTTGTGACTCTGGCCATCCATCCAGACCCAGGCAACCTTACTGTCTTCCATAAAGGCCCTCAGACCTCTTTTATCAGGATAACAGGAGTTGCATGGCCCACCCCACAGTCATAAAGCACCTCATGTCTGTCATCTCCTTTGACCTCCACCCAGAGCACATGGAGTGTCACATCCCATTTTATGGGTGACAACTCACATGCCCAAGGCAGGTGGTGCAGTGGAAGGGCCGTAGGGTAGTGGTCAGCCTTCAAGCAACCTGGGCTCAAGCTACAGCCCCAGCACTGCCTTGCACAGGTGAGCTGGGGGCAGATCACTCTACCTCTCTGTAAAATGGGGTAGTGGCAGCACCTCCCTCACATGCACTGGTTCTGAGGATTCAGTCAGCTCAAGTATAGCTCAAGACAATTCTCATCGTTCGTGGTAGTTACATTCCCAAAGTCATAGCAAATCCCAAACCATCACTCCCTTGGGAGTCACAAAATCACTGCAAGTCTCTGGGCACAACATTTCCACCAACCAATCAATATACAACTTTGTTGTATGTGTGCTTCTGTTTAAAGATTCTTTACTGGGTATGTTATTGATCAGTGACATTGAACTCACGGCCAGCAGCACAGTGACTCCTGCCTGAGAGGGAGGTGTATCTAACATATGTGTCGTCACCACGAGGCAAGGAACCAAAGCTTCAGGCCACAATTCAGCAATACACTGGAGGCCATTTTATTAAACAGTGCAATCACAAAAAGAGGCACAAAGATGGGGAAAGTGTCACACTAAACAGACAACGCAAAGGACATTTGTTTTCAGTGAGAGCTGAACTGAGAAGGTAGCATGTCACCTTGTTCCACCTCAGCTGCCAATGCGTGCAGACGGTGCACATGTTTGCGAGGACTGTGGAAGCCCCCAAGGTGTCAATTTTGCAGTTACAAGTAAATTTGAGTGAGTAGGTAAATTCACACCTACAGAATCCATAAATAACGGATTGGTTGTACATGAAATACGTGCTAGGCCTGGCTCCAGTCAGAATCCGGGAAGGTCAGCTGTTGGCGTCCGAGTCATTACCAACAGGAGTGCATCCTAGACCAGGCTCTAGGGGCGGAGCCAGCTCCCTGAGCATCATGGCTTTGTCTTCACCAGTGTGATGCTTATGTCTCCTCTTGGCTTCTGTGAATGTGGGGGTCCGAGGCAGATTCTGAAGGCCCTGAGTGCCCCCAATGAAGGATTTGTTCCAAGTCCATCAGGCAGGTTATGGCACCATTGAAAGGTTTCAGACAAAACAGTGACATGATTGGATTCCTCAAATGGCCGGGGTGGAAGAGGGACAGCAAGGCAGGATAGGAGGTCAGAAGGCCAGGGGCCAGCGGTGTGGGTAGTCTCCGAAAGGCTGGCTCCAGATCAGGAGAGAAGGGAAGACTGGGAGGAGCTGGCTATGGGGAGGAGTGGAGAATCCTCAGAAGGACAAGGGAGGGTATGGCATGAGAGGTGCTGCCAGCCCTCCCCTGGAGCTGGAGCATAAAGTTTGATGCTGCTGATTTTTTTTTTTTGTAATTTTTTATTTTAAAGTTGGGGTACAATTCAGGGTTAGGTATGCAGATACCCCATGCTGCAGATTCTTAAGGCACAGTGAGGGAGGTGCCTCTAGACTGACAGTGGGAAAGGAGGAAGTCACATGGGCTCTCAGCAGGGAAGTGACTCTGAGTGGGTAGTCTGTCCCTGATCCTAACTTAGCTGCAGTTTTCCCTGCTTTAGGAGGAAGAAGCAGGGAAAGGGAGGAATTTGAGGCTAGGTGGATGAGAGCCTTTGAGCTCTGTTTCTACCATAGCACACAATTGAGTTGCCCAGTTTAGCTGCATGGTTTGACAGGTGCCTCATTGGATGGGAGAGGGAATGGTATCTTTCCTCTGAGGAGCCTTTTCCCAGCTTGGCAGAACCAGCAGAAGGGAGTTCAGGGGTCTGGCTCTGTCTGAGACCAGCTCCGTCCACTCAGAGGTCCTTGAGCTGGACCCACCGCCTTCTCAGTAAAGCCTGTGCCATGATTCCCACACTGCCTGTGGCCCTTTGGCATCTGTTCTCTTGAAGAATCTAGTCCTCTTTTTAATCCCCTGCCAAGCCCAGACCTCTGGGAGCCAGCAGTCATGAGGGCCCTTCTAGGCCTCAGGGCCAAGTTCAGACTCTCCAAGTCACTTGCAAGGAGCTGGCCTCTTAGGACTGTTGTGTCCTCCAGACCCCTGAGTGCTTGAAGCTCTGTTTGGCCATCTTACATACTTTGGCATAAAAAAAATTGCTGAAACAGATTCATTCTGACCTGATAAATCCATTTTGGTAGGTAAAATCCTGGGGCAGAAGACACAAATCATGAGGTCAAGGAAAACTTCTCACTGGATGAAGCAAAGCCTTGCATGCTGGGGGCCAGGGGCTGGGCTAGCATCTGAGCCAGGGTGGGCTGCACAGAGGTTGGGTCACACGACCCGGCTCCCGTCTGAGCCTTGTCTGAGGCACCTGCATGCCGAGAGAGTTGGGGGAGCAAGCCTGCAGCCCCCAGGGCTTGTGGTTCAGTGAGCTGTGGTTAGCAGGCGTTCCACTCAGCGTCTTTGGAAACCTGCACAAGGACCAGCTGAAGGAGAATCATGCAATTGGGGGATGCTCACCCCCTGCTTCTCAGCAAATTCAGAAGTTTTCTAGACTGAATGAACAAAAAGTTGGATGCATATGCCATGTTGTGACATCTCCTGGAGCAGAGAGGTTCAGTGGTCACATGCTGGAGGGTGCAGGGTTGCTCACTTCCAGCATTCTGGGTTTAAAGGCACTTGCCTCCCTCTGAACTGGCAAATGATGGCTGCACCCATCGGGGCTGGGCACTGAGCCGCCAGCACACGCTCAGGTGGGGTGTGACCACAACCCCAAGTGTTCCTTTGTGATGCACACACAGAGGCAAGGAGCCACTTCTGCCCAGGGCCAGCAAGAACTGGGGTCTAGAGGGGGCGAGGAGCCTGGAGCATGGAGGATGGGGAACAGGCTCCACAGAAACAAGTGTCCATGTAAAGGCGTGTTCTGTGGTGTGTTGGGAATGGCACACAGTGCCTTCAGTTTTCTGAAGCTAGACTGGGTCTGCTGAGGGCTGGGGGGCAGAGGATGAAGCCGCAGCTATGAGTAAGTAGGGACCAAGCAGAAAGGGCTCTGATTTGGGAGAGCCTAGAGAGCCTAGCATCTCGGGTACTGAAGTATTGGGAGCCTTTGCAGTGGCCAAATAATACGGATTTTTGGCAACTGAGGGTTTTTTATAGGGATAATGAAGTTCATTTTTTCATTCAACAAACATTTATTGAGAGCCTTCTGGTTGGAGGCATAACTCTGGACCTGGGATGTGACCTGCTGTGTCAAGACAGACCAGAGTTCCCCCAACTGTCCTGGGCCTGTAGCCATCAACATGGGAATCCCTCAGTGAACTGATGGGAGCTGTGGTAGGTGCTCTGATAGAGATACAAGACTCATGGATGGGCAAGAGAGGAGGAGTGTCGGGGAAGCCTCTCAGAAGAGGTAACATTTGAAACTTGGGCTTAGCTGAGGGAAGTTTCCCAGGCAGTAGGACACCATGAGGTGTGTAAAGGCCCCAGGAGGGAAGAAGAGGCTGGAACAAGATGTTGGAAGAGGCAGGGGTAATGTGTTGGCCTGTGTTTCTTGCATTCACACACTTGGAATGAGCATTATCTTGTGCAAGGCCAGGTCCCATCCCCCTACCCCAAGGAGGCAGTACTCAGAGCTGAGGGTTGCCTTCCCCTCAGGGAGGCCCCGAGATTCCACAGTCTTGTCTGCTAGTCAACACCACTTATCTGCTGTGACCTGTGCCCCAGGAGACCTCCAAGATAAGCTCACTTTTCCTCCTATCACGTCTGGCCTGAGCTTGCTTTCTGGCTGGGTCACTTTCCCTCTGGTGACTGGCTGCCTCTGCAGGGCTCAGGGCCTCTGAGTGGACCCAGCAGCTCTGAGAGAGAAATGAAGGCTCAGTCCTTTGTCCAGATCCCTGGCTGTGGGGCAGCCCCATTGTCTTCCATGGGTAAGAGGGGGTGCCTCTTTTCTGCCAGATCTTGGTAAATGTAGCACATACTGACTGCTCACAGCTAGTGTCATCCCCACCCCACAGATGGGGACAAGGACTCTGACTGGTGTCATACAGCCTCAGCCAGGCTTAGAGCCCAGTTCTGACTCCCCCACACTAACTGCTACCCCCTTAAGGGGAATATTCCTTCTTAAACATTTTGAGCAAATTAGGGCTGGCTTCTTCTGATCTAGGGCAGAAAACCCCACTGAAACCCTGCTTTCTTTGGGATTTTCAGGCCAAACAAATCCATGCCTGGACTCTCCAATGTGTTATCCTGTCTCTGCTGGGCACTGATGGCTGTTGGCTTCAGGACCTGCTCTAAATGTCCAGTTCAGGGAAACTGTCCCAAGGCTGGTCAGAGAGCTAGCCCGGCCTTCCTGACTAGTGGCTGCCAGTTCCCTCTGGGCCATGAGATGCCATGCTGTCCCCGCGCCTGGCCGCGTCTGAGCTTCTGCAGCGTGCCCATGTCAGCACTCCCTTTGAGAGAAGGAAACAGGCCACGTGGCTAGTCAGTGACAGCCGGGGGTTGAACTCAGGCTCGTCCGGTCCCACACTGCCCCTGACTCTTGGACCCTTACCACCAAAGAATGACTCGAATGAGAGAACTTCAGGCAGGTGTGGAGAAGACACCATAGAGGGCCCTTCCCTCAGTCTCATTGATGGGAGGCACCACACCATCCTTGAGGGAGAAAACGAATGGGAAACCCTAGGGTTTGTCAAGGGTTATGTGACTATCATGAGGCGTTACTCATTTACCACCCCTGCCTACCCACCAAACAGAGGAGGGTACTGAAAAGTCCAAGGGCAAGCAGGGGCTTGCCTGAGGCAGTGTGGGGGCTGGAAGCCAAGCCTCTGCCTTCAGTCTAGACCCTTCCTGCTCCAGCAGATTTTAACTTGCTGTGCCCTACAGACTGGTCCCAGGGCCAGCAGAATGCTGTGAGCGTGCAGCAATTAGCAAAGGCCTCAAAACCCCTGCAGCTCAGCCTAGCCGGTAGGGCCCCAGGCACACAGGGCAGAGTGAGGTGGTCGTGCATTGGCACAGATGTGGTTGCCACTCACTGCAGCAGTGCTGGACAAGCTGTCCACCCTTTCTGAGCTCCCTGGGCCCCACCTGTAGAGTGGGTGTGACCATGATCCCCACTTCACAGAGTCACTGTGAGGCTCAAATTACAAAGCCAGATAGCTGCCGAGCTTAGTTTAGTAAGTGACCCAGCTTTGGGTTGTCAGCCCGTGCCTCGTGGCCAGCTGAATGCAGAATCACTTTTTCCCCAGCTGCCCGCCCTCCTTTCCTGGGTGGTGTGCTGGAGGACCTTTCTCCTTTTGATCTGTGTTTTCCTGCTTCCTTCTTTCCTTGACCCAGAAAGGTGGCCGTCCTCCTGCCTGGACACACCACTCTTCTTAGGTTGGTAATCAGATTGCAGGGATCTGTCTGGTGGAAACCCTGAGTTTTCTCAAGGCCCAAGCAGGATTGGGACATTTTGAACAGTAGGAAGTGTGTATTCCTGGCTCGAGCTCCCAGACCACTTTGTCATCTCCAGACTGGGTTGAACACAGGCATAGCATCCAGCTCCTTGGGCTTTCCCATCATGGTGTCCATTGCTTTTGAACCACTCTTTTTACAGCTGTTTCTCTGCTGTTAAGGGCTCTCAGCTTTCCTGGAATCCAGTACAAGACCTTGGCTTCAGAGATGTCTGTTGGGTGAACCAACGGATAGGGTTGTTTAAATTAAATTGTTTATTTTTAGGTTATTATAGATTCACATGCAGTTGTAAGAAGTAAAACAGAGGGTTAGTGGCTCAGCCTGTAATCCCGCACTTTGGGAGGCCAAGGTGAGTGAATTGCCTGAGCCCGCGGGTTCGAGACCCGCCTGGGCAACTTGGC
>NW_007258926.1:152321-153452 GCF_000164805.1 Carlito syrichta | reverse complement strand
GCGCACGCCTGTAGTTCCAGCTACTTGGAAGGCTGAGGCGGAAGGATCACTGGAACCCAGTAGGTCAAGGCTGCGGTGGTCAGGAGCGGCCACTGCACTCCAGTCTGGGCGACTGAGTGAGACTCCAACTCAAAAAAAAAGAAAGAAAACAGAGGGATTCCATGTACCCTTTACTCAATTTCCCTCAATGGTAAAATCTTATAAATCTTGTAAAAGCGATGTCATATCCAGAATGTTGATGTAGATAGAGCCCACCTATCTTAGATTTCTCCAGTTTCACTTACCTGGGTGTGTATTCATCCTCTGCAGTTTTGCCACATGTGTAGGTTCATGTAACCATCCCCACAGTTGAGATGTGGAGCCGTTCCATCACTGCATGCGAGGGTCCCCCTTTTAGGACCACACCTGCTTGCTTCTTGCCCTCCCCATCACCTGGTACCCTAGGTGCCTTCCTCTGCCCTAACCCTGGCAACTACTAATTTGTTCTCCATCTTTATAGCTAGTTCATTTCAAGAGTGTTGTAAAAATAGAGCCACAATATACAACTTTGGGGGATTGATTTTTTTTCCTTCAGCATAATTTGCCTGAGATTCGTCCAAGTTGTCACTTGTGTCAGTCCATTCTTTTTTTTTGTCGCTGATGGTGTTGCAGAGCGTGATGCCCTGCCGTCCATTGAGCCATTCACCTCCTTAGGGACATCTAGCTTGTCTCCAGGTTTGGGCTATCACAAGACGGCCATGAACATCCATGTGTAATTTTTTTGTGGAAATGTTATCATTTCTGTGGGATCAGCGCCCAAAAGTGCTATTGCTGAGTTGTATGGTAATTGCATGTTTGTTTGTTTGTTAATTTTTATTGTAAAGATGTGGGGTACAGTTCAGGGTTAGGTATACAAACATTGATCATGCAGGTACCCCTGTTGATGAGGTATGCCCCTCCCTCCCCTAGCAGTTTCCCTCAACTGCCAATCCCACCCCACCCCCACCAACAGTTTCCCATTACTGCCAATCGCTTTCTTATAGCATTATAATTGTTCAAGTTCCTCTTATGAGTGAGACATATGGAATTCTGTTCTTTGTTTCTGTGATAAATCACTGAGTATGATCGACTCCAAATCCATCAAGTTGCTGC
>NW_007258926.1:146329-152301 GCF_000164805.1 Carlito syrichta | reverse complement strand
GTACCACATTTTTTTAATCCAGTTCAGCTTCGATGGGCAACATGGTTGGTTCTATGTTTTTGCTATTGTGAATAGAGCTGCAACAAACATACATGTGCGGGTATCTTCTTTGTAGAATAATTTGAGTTCCTCCAGGTATATTCTCAATAGGGGAATTGCTAGGTCATATGGAAGGTCAATTTCTAGTTCTTTCAGAAATCTCCAGACTGTTTTCCAGAGTTTGCATTCCCACCAGCAGTGTAGAGGCATTTCTTTTTCTCTACATCCTCGCCAGCATCTGTTGTTTGTTTTATTAATGGTGGCCATTCTTACAGGGGTTAGGTGGTATCTCAGTGTGGTTTTGATTTGCATTTCTCTGATGATGAGTTAGGCTGAGCACTTTTTCATGTGTCTGCTGGCTGCCCGTACATCTTCTTTTGAGAAGTATCTATGCATGTCTTTTGCCTACCTTTTAAAGGGGCTGTTTGTTTTTTCCCTTTGGTGCGTTTGAGTTCCTTGTAGATCCTAGATGTTAGGCCTTTGTCAGATATACAGTTGACAAATACTTTTTCCCATTCTGTGAACTGTTTTCCTGCTCTCTTGATGGTTTCTTTTGCTTTGCAGAAGCTCGTTAATTTGATGAAGTCCTACTTATCTATCTTATTTCTTAAGTTATTGGCCTTTAGGGTTCTGAGTAGGAATTGGTTCCCAGTTCCAGTTTCCATAAGGGTGTCTCCTACATTTTCTAAGATTCTTATAGTTTGAGGTTTTACGTTTAGGTCTTTGAGCCATTTAGAGTTAATTTTTGTATTTGGTGATAGCATGTTTGTTTTACAAGAAAATACTGGCTGAGAACAGTGGCTCATGCTTGTAATCCCAGCACTTAGGGAGGCCAAGGCGAGAGGATTGCCTGAGCCACACATTCAAAACCAGCCTGGGCAACTTGGCAAGACCTCATCTCTACAGTAAATCAAAAAATTAACTCAAAAAGAAAGAAATGGAGGGAGGGGGGAAATACCAATGAATTTTCCAAGGTGGTGGTATCATTCAGTTTCTCCACATTCTTGATAGCATTTGATGATGTCACTTTCTAATTTTAGCCATTCTGATAGTTTTGTGTAGTGATATCTCTCTTTTTTTCCTATTTATTTTTCTTCTCTCTTTTTATTTATTTTATTGTTTTTTCCTTTTTTGAGCTCACTCGTCACCCAGGCTGGAGTGCAGTGGCACAATCACAGCTCACAGCAGCCTTGACCACCTGGGCTCAAGTGATCCTTCTGCCATAGCCTCCCAAGTAGCTGGGACTACAGGTGTATGCCACCATGCCTGGCTATTTGTTTGTTTGTTTTTTGTAAAGACGAAGTCTCTCTGTGTTGCTTAGGCTGGTCTCAAACTCTTGAGCTCAGCTGAGCCTCCTACCTCAGCCTCTCGAAGTGCTGGGATTACAGGCATGAGCCACCGTTCCTGTCCTTTTGTAGTGATATCTCAAAGTGGGAGATGGAGAGATTCTGCTGTCCCTTGTCCATGGCCCCTGTAGCACTGGCCCTTGTTTTGTGGGTTGCCATTAAGCTGTCACCATCACTATTACCATGATTGGTAGCCCCTTGAAGACAGGGCTCATCTGGCTCCAGCTGTAGTCCAGGCTCAGACCAGCATACGGGCTTGTTTCAGTCCTCACAAGGGAAAGGCCCCTTGGAGTTATGGTGCTGAAAAAGGCACTGTGTCCTACCTAACCCTTCACAGCAAGTAGCTGCTGTTGTTGAAAAAGCACCCTCTAACCAGGCTCGGTGGCTCAGCCTGTAATCCTGCACATTTGGGAGGCTGAGGTGAGTGGATTGCCTGAGCCCACGGGTTCGAGACCTGCCTGGGCAGCGAGACCTCATCTCTACAATAAATCAAAAAACCAGCCGGGCGTGGTAGCGCATGCCTGTAATTCCGGCTACTTGGAAGGCTGAGGCGGAAGGATCGCCGGAGCCCAGCAGGAGAGGCTGCGGTGACCGGGAGCGGCCACTGCACTCCGGGAAGTCTGGGCGGCGGAGTGAGACTCCAACTCAAAAAAAAAAAGAAAAAGCACCCTCTGTTTCAAAGAGTCCAGTATCTGAGAAGCAAGCAGTAGGCCTCTGGTGTTCCATGTCCCTGCTGTAAGCCAGCCCCTGGCTGGTCTGAAAATGAGATTCTCAGACAGCTCAGACTCCCACCCACAGCAGGTCTTATTCTGAGTCTTAGTGGAGAACACGGAACTGGGAGAGACACGGTGTGTGGGGTTTTCACATGAGGAAGGAGGGGGTGTTGGCAGGATAGGGAAGGGGTTAGCTGAACTCTGAAGTGTTCATGTTTGACCAGATGAGGAGGAAACATCCAAGTAGAGGAAATGGGGGATAAGGACAGTAGCATAGAAGGAAAGGACCAGAGGGACAGTAGGTCTCTCAGTGACCTCCAGTATAGCAAGGTTAACCATTCCTTAGCCAGTGATCTCTGCTCTATTGTCACTGCCTTCCCTGGCACAGGTCAGGCTCTGTCCCACCCTGTGGCCCATGCACATCACCGCCTAACCCATACCCTACCATTCAGCCCAAACCCCAGCTGGAGAGTACCTTTGTGTGTGACTAGGAGGTGGAAGGTGTCTTTGGCTAATGTTGGCATTCCCTACTCCCCACTAGGCCACACTTGCCCTCATATGAGGATGGGCAGGGCCTTTGTGTGTCTGTTTTGGTTGCTTTTGAGTCTGACCCTCATTCTCCTGCTCCAGAAATCCTTGCTGAAGAGAATGGCTACAGCCGAAGCCTGGGCCAGGTCAGGCAGGGCCTCCACATTGGAAGGGAACTGAGAGGGTTGCAGGCTTCACTTTTTCACCTTCTCCCTGGGCCTTCTCTCATCCTTCTGCAGGTTCATCATGCCTCGTTGCATATAAGAAGACCCCACCGCCGGTCCCTCCACGCACCACCTCAAAGCCATTCATCTCAGTTACGGTCCAGAGCAGTACTGAGTCCGCCCAGGACACCTACCTGGACAGCCAGGATCATAAGAGCGAGGTGACTAGCCAGTCAGGCCTGAGCAACTCATCGGACAGCCTGGACAGCAGTACCCGACCACCCAGCGTGACACGGGGCGGAGTCACCCCAGCCCCTGAGGCCCCAGAGCCACCCCCAAAACATGCAGCTCTGAAGAGCGAACAAGGGACACTGACCAGCTCCGAGTCCCACCCTGAGGCCATCCCCAAAAGGAAACTGTCATCAATAGGAATACAAGTAGGGGCTCCTTTTGCACTCTGTGTCCTCGGTCCACTCCGTGCACCTGCCTGCGTGTAATTACATCTAGTGGAGGCCCACTAGGTCTCCTGGGAAAAGGTGTTTTGTCTGTCTATTTTTGGGGGGTCAGCCCCAAGTGGCCAAACTAAATTCCACCCATAGCCTCACTTGCTTATATCCACGCACGTGTGCTGTAGGCTCTGCAACTGTGGGATGTGTCTCTGTTCCTCTGATGGGTTGTCCCAGTGAATGTAGTTACACTCAGCCAGCCATCTCCTGTCCACTGTTTGCCTGTCCACTGTCTGTCCACTCCACCTTTTGCCCTGCCAGCAGACCCGTGGGAGGCGGGACTGGCCTAACAGTTCTCTAATCCAAGGTCAGCTCGGGTGCGGAGGCCATAGCCCCGCTCGCGGCGGGAGCAGCATGGAGCATAGACGCCGATGGGCCAGGGGCCCAGGACCCAGGGCCCTTGAGCCATGGGGGTTGCTCAAGGGGAACTTTGCCCAGAGCCCTCTCGGGCCTTGGGGACAGGTAGGTGGCTTGAGGCACCAGGCCCATGTCAAATTGAGAAGGGTGGTGCCGGTCCTGATGTCTCCCTCCATGGGAAAGGGTCCCGGCAGATGGCTGCCAGGTGGCCACAACCAGCAGGTCTTGCAGAGCTACGGCACATGGCAGGGTGCGTGCACCAGCTTCCCTTCCACTGCTTCACTCCCTCCTGCATGCATCCAGTATCAATAACCTGTCTTCTGTTTGCTGAGCTGGGGAAACTTGGGCCCTACCTTGTCGTTTTAAAAAACTCCTCCAAATCCTGATTGAGGAGACTCTCCCTGTCCTGGCTGGACCTGCAGACCAAAGTGGAGCACACTCAGGACAGCAAGGGAGGGGCAGCTACAGTGGGCGAGTGCTCGGAGGGAGGCAGGGCTCTCCCAAGCCCAGGGGTCAATCAAGGAGGATGAGGTGGTGTGCATTGTGGCTAAGGGCTGGCAGGGATCTCATTTCCCAGCTAGCCCTGAGAAAGTTGATGACAAAGCACTAGAATGCAGGAATGTGGGACACAAAGGAGGGACTGAAGGGAACAGAGGAGGCTCACTGGGCAGTTTCATGATGTTGCCTGGATATTTTTCCCCCCCCCCCCCGAGGCAGCTCTGCGCATCAGAGAGTTGAACAGGAAGGCTCTGCAGGCTATTTTCTGGGCTCTTTCCTAAGAGTCCAGGCCGCACCCTGTACAGCCTCTCCAGGTGGGACCCAGAACCACTGAGTAACCTGGTCTCTGACCCTTGGTCCTGACCACCCTTGTCTTTGGACAGCCCTGCCTTCCTGTTAGCCAGACCAGATGTTCTTGTCTTTCTAGAAGGCCTGAGAGTGAGGCCCACCCTCACTAGAGAATCCTTTCTCCCAGAAAACGATACTGGGATAAAGGACTCTAACTCAGCCTGCCCAGGTGTCCCTTTCCCTGATTCATCCAGACCCATGTCATGTGCTCACTGCAGCTCCTTAGAGGCAGAGTGATGCTGTAGCCCTTGAGCTGACTCTTCCTGAGGAGAAATGTGGCTGCAGTCCTGTCCCAGAAAGCCTTCTGGTACCCCGGGTTCTATCCAGGAGGCCAAGAGCCTAGAGAGCCCCCAGTTTCTGAGGGTACCCTGAACCTACATCCTACCCCTCCATGCCTCACACACTCGGTCAAGCATTTCTCCCTCCTTGAGAATAATAGGAGGGCTGGCCTGGTTGCCCATGGCCAGGCACCTTTGACCCAACAGCAGGCCTGGAACATCGCTGTTGCCACATTTCTTCCACTTACAGGAGTGAAGAGAGTGCTAGCTTCGGACTTGGTCCTGCCCCTACTGCCTCCCCCGGGCCACCCAGTGCTGAAGGTAACCTCAGCCACATGAAATGAGGCCCGGGAAGGCATCCCATAGCGTCCAGGGACTTCGCTGGCTCTTACCTTGGTGGCAATTTCCAAATGCAGAGTTGCTGTCCAAGATTGGCCCTCAGTGCAGCACCTCTAGCCTGCCCTTCCAAGCTTCAGCCACAGGGTTGGGGGGGCGATCTTCGCCTCAAGACAGCCCCCAACTTCAACTGCACCAGATAACGGCTGTGGCTTTGTGTGTGTGTGTGTGTTTTCTTTCTCTTTCGTCGTCCTTTTTCTCTTCTCTCTGATGCGTGTAAAGGAGAGGACTAGAAGGAACGGTTCCCACCTCTCGGAGGACAACGGACCCAAAGCGATCGATGTGATGGCACCCTCCTCAGAGTAGGGAAAGCCAGTCATCTCCACCCCATCCCACTCCCACCCACCTGCCCGCCCGCCTCCGTGCGAATGAGCAGTGCCCGGCTTCACCGGTCCAGCCTCGGGCCCACGTGCAGTGTCCGCATGCCTCGTATCTGTCTGTCCACACGTCTGTTTGCGTCGTCCCACTAATGTGAATTTCAGCAGCAAGTGTGGTGTTTGTTTTTATTTTTGTCTTTGTCTCCGTGCCGTTGCTGTCGTTGTCCTTCAATAAGGTTGACTGCATTCAGCCAGTGCCAAAAGAGGAGCCCAGTCCTGCTACCAAATTCCAGTCCATCGGGGTTCAGGTAGAGGACGGCTGGCGGTAAGTTGGACAGAGGTGGTGGCTGCTTCTCCCCTCTCCTCCCCTCCCTCTGCTCTCACTCTCCTGCTCTCCCTAACCCACTTCTCCTTGCTGGATTTCTAATAACCAAGCTGGGTTTGGGGTGCGGGCGGTGGCCCAGGCATGGGAGGCTGGGCAG
>NW_007258926.1:141397-146309 GCF_000164805.1 Carlito syrichta | reverse complement strand
GGCTGGGCAGGGGGAAGGCGGGTGGGCAAATGAGCATTTACCCTGTGAGACCAGTCAGCCCGCGGGGGTTGAGGCTGGGCTGGGACTTGGCCCCAGCTGCCCTGACGTTGGTGGTCTTCCTGGCCCCACTGCAGTAAACAGGCAACCTTATGACCTTGTCCTTGTGTGTGTGTGCGTGTGGGCTTGGGCGGGACGGGGCAAGGGCTGAGCCGAGAATGAGACGGGGGCTGTGGGACCCGCTTCAGGCGCATGGTGAGCAGATGATGCATCCGTTTCTCTGTCTCCCGTGTGTCTGGGTCAGCGTGGCCTCTGGTCTCTGGCCCTCTTGGTGATTCCCTCCTTCCTGTCCCTGCCCCATCTACCCCTCCCCACAGAAGCAGCGTCCCCTCTCACAGCATGTCCTCCCGCCGGGACACCGACTCGGATACCCAGGATGCCAATGACTCGAGCTGTAAGTCATCTGAGAGAAGCCTCCCAGACTGTACCCCTCACTCCAACTCCATCACCATCGACGCCGGCCCCCGGCAGACCCCCAAGATTGCCCAGATCAAGCGCAACCTCTCCTATGGAGACAACAGCGACCCTGCCCTAGAGGCGTCCTCGCTGCCCCCACCCGACCCCTGGCTCGAGACCTCCTCCAGCTCCCCAGCGGAGCCAGCACAGCCAGGGGCCTGCCGCCGCGACGGCTACTGGTTCTTGAAGCTACTTCAGGCAGAAACAGAGCGGCTGGAAGGCTGGTGCTGCCAGATGGACAAGGAGACCAAAGAGAACAACCTCTCTGAAGAAGGTGGGTGCTGCAAGGATGACCCTGGGGGCGGCGGTTCACATGGGCTCTCTGGCTTTTGACCACCAGCCTCAGCAGCTTCAAGCGACACGTGTCTCAGGTTCTGTCCTTAGGCCATTCTGCAAGCTCCCTTCTTATTTTCAGTCTTCACTTTTGGCCACCCACCTACCTACCTAACCAACTGTCCTTCCAGAAAAGGTTGTTGGCAGCAGCTGCTAGTTGTACAGCTGTGGGGGCAGCCACACCTTGTTTGGGTGACTGAGCTCAGTTTCCTCATCTATGAGTGTGTAGTAAGGATTGAATGTGGTCTTACATGTGAAGGGCCTGGTGAAGTGCTGGCCACAGAGAGAGGTGGCATCATAATCATGCCTTCAGAGGCTCCTTATGCGTACCCACTGTGTGCCAAACACAGGGACCCGACTGGGCCTCAACAGGGTATGAGGAAGTTCTCTCTCTTTCCACTTATGCTTCTATCTGTACCAGATTTCTTTCCAAAAATTCCCCTGAAAAAATTAGTTCAAAACAGCTAGAAAAACAGGGTGCCGAGATTCAAGGTGGTTGAAGGAGAGGCACCAACCTGATTTAGCCAAAATTCTGATTCTCAGCTCCTCCTCCACAGAACATTCCAGAAGGACAGGTGTTCTGAGTGGTAGAGAACCCACATCCCACTGACGCCTGAGGGCTGGGCCCTGAGGAAGGCTTTCTCTGATGATGCAGAGGGTATTTCAGAGTCATTGTTTTCACCGTCCTCTAGGCCAGTTCCCAGCTTTGATGTCACACCCACTGGTGTGCAGGGAGCTGTTTGAGAGATATGCCTAATACTTTTTTACAATAGTAGTATTTTTAAAAAATCAAAATAGAGGCAAGGATCAAAGCACTAAAAGGCTTCCAGCAGAAAACATCCAGCCCACTGCCCTACCTGGGCTTGTCCCCACTTTCAACTCTACTGGCTGACTATTCTGGTATTTGCCTTCTTATTTTTTTTTTTAAATGTGATTGATTTCCTTACATTTCCTCTCTAAAGTTAATGATAATTATGTATTGATTTCCTGCTATCATAGGTGAGTGTTTAGCTCTATCATATGACCTCCACCTCCCATTCCCCACCCTCCATATGTTACATCACAATTTTTAGTTAAGTAACAAACAGCATTTCTGTTTATTATGTGTGTGAATACTGATTACCATAGAGCCTAGTAGTATATTATGATTATGATTGGGTTTTTTTTACATTTTTTTCCCTAGAATGGTTACTTCATTTTTTAAATATACTCCATTATTGAAATAGTCATTTGTAATTTTTCCACATGCTCCACCAGATCTGCCAACTCTCATCAATATTATTTTCTTAATGTACAAGCACATGACATAATGTCATGATTTCCTGTTTTACTCCAGCCTGGCCAGGTTGCTCTCTGTCCAGCTGGTGTCCTGAGATTTCACCTTGCATCATCTGGAACTGCCCTTGGCCAGTTTCCCGTAATGGGTGCCCTGCTTTTTGGACCACATGGTCATCTGTTTTCTTGGTTTTAATCCCTCTTTTTACTGGAATGTATCTTTAATTGGAGAGAAATTTGTGGAAATGTTACATGTCTTTGACCTCACACAATCTGGCTGAGTATAAAAAGTTGAAAACGGGCTGGGGCTATAACCGTAGCACTTTGGGGGGCCAAAGTGGGAGGATCACTTGTGCTCAGGAGTTCGAGATCATCCTAGGCAACATAGTGAGGCCTCTTCTCTACAAAACTTAGCTACTAGGGAGGCTGAAGCAAAAGGATCACCTGAGCCCAGAAGGTCGCAGCTGTAGTGAGCTGTTAAATGCCACTTTACTCCAGCTGGGGCAAATGAGTGAGACCGTTACTCAAAAAAAAGTTTTGATTAAATTAATTACACATTAAACTCTGTACTCCTTCAGCAATAACTCCCCATTACCCTCCCCGCCCAGCCCCTGATATCCTCTGACGTGCTTTCTGTCTATGAATTTGCCTAACCTGAATAGTTCATGTAAGTGAGATGTTATAATATTTGTCTTTTGCGTATGGCATAATGTCTTCAAGGTTCATCCATGTTGTAGCGTATATAAGAACTTCATTCATTTTTATGACTAAATAATATTCCATTTTATGTACAGGATACACCACATTTTGTTTATCTGCTCATCTGTTGACAGGCACTTGGGTTGTTTCTACCTTTAGGCTACTGTAAATAATGTTGCAGTGAAGATTAGAATACAAAACAGGACACAGTGGCTCACACCTGTAACCTCAGCACTTTGGGAGGCTGAGTGGGAGGATTGCTTAGGTTCAGGAATTCAAGACCAGCCTGAGCAACATATTAAAAATATTTTTAAAACTAACTGGCATGTGCCTATAGTCCCAGCTACTCAGGAAGCTGAGGCAGAAGGATTGCCTGAGCCCAGGAGGTCGAGGCTGTGGTGAACCATGATCGTAATTGTGCCACTACACTACAGCCTGGGTGACAGAGTGAGACCCTAACTCAAAAAAAAAAAAAAAAAAAGACTAATGTACAGGTTGATCCCTGCTTTCAATTCTTTGGGGTAAATACCTAGGTGTGGAATTGCTGGGTCATATGGTAACTCTATGTTTAACTCTTTGAGTAACTACTGAACCGTTTTCCACAGCAGCTACACTGTTTTAATTAGCCGGGCTTGGTGGCTCAACCTATAATCCCACGCCTTTGGGAGGCGAGGTGAGTGGATTGCCTGAGCCCGCGGGTTTGAGACCTGCCTGGGCAACTTGGTGAGACCTCATCTCTACAATAAATCAAAAAAAATTAACCGGGCGTGGTAGCACGCGCCTGTAGTTCCAGCTACGTGGAAGGCTGAGGCGGAAGGATCGCCAGAGCCCAGCAGGTCGAGGCTGCGGTGGCCGGGAGCGGCCACTGCACTCCAGTCTGGGCGACAGAGTGAGACTCCAACTCAAAAAAAAAATTATAGCCACCCTAATGAATATGAAGTAGTATCTCATTGACATTTCCCTAATGACACCAAGCATTTTTTCATGTGCCTGTTGGTCAGTTGTATGTCTTCTTTGGAGAAATATCTAAATCCTTTGTCAGTTTTTTAATGGAGTTGTTTGTCTTTTTGTTGTTGAGTTGTAAGTCCTTTATATATTCTGGGTACTAGATCCTCATCATGTATATGTTTTACAGATATTTTCTCCCATTCTGTAGGTTGTGTTTTCATTTTTCCTTTTTTTTTTAAATTGGGGATCTCACTCTGGTGCTCAGGCTGGAGTGCAGTGGCATAATCATGTCTCACTGAGGCCTTGACCTCCTGGGCTTAGGCAATCCTTCTACTTCAGCCTCCCGAGTAGCTGGGACTACAGGCATGTGCCACCACACCCGGAAATTTTTTTTTGTTTTTTTAGAGATGAGGTTTTGCTGTGTTGCCCAGGCTGGTCTTAAACTCCTATACTCAAACAATCCTCCTACCTTGGCCTCTCAAAAAGTGCTGAGATTACAGGAATGAGCCACTGTGCCAGGCCACTTTTTTTTTTTTTTTCTTAGTTGGAATCTCATTCTGTCACCCAGACTGAAATGCAGTGGCACGCTCACTGCCACCGCATCCTCAACCTGCTGGGCTTAGGCAATCCTTCCAGCTCAGGCAATCCTTCTACCTCAGCCTCCCAAGTGGCTGGAACCACTGATGCCCACCACCACATCTGGCTAATGTTTTATTTTTGTAGAGATGAGTTCTCACCATGTTTCTCAGGCTAGTCTCAATCCTGCGCTCAGATAAATCCTCTCGCCTCTGCCTCCCAAAGTGCTAGGATTACAGATGTGAGCCACCACACCCAGCCTTACCACTTTCCTGATATAGTACCTTTTTTTTTTTTTTTTGAGTTGGAGTCTCTCTCTGTTGCCCAGGCTAGAGTGCAATGGCACACTTGCAGCCACCACAGCCTTGACCTGCTAGACTCAGGTGATCCTTCCGCCTCAACCTTCCAAGTAGCTGGAACTACAAGCATGTACTACCGCGCCTGGCTTATTTATTTATTTATTTTTGAGTTGGAGTCTCACTGTCACCCAGACTAAAGTGCAGTGGCCGCTCCCGGCCACCGCAGCCTCGACCTGCTGGGCTCCGGTGATCCTTCCGCCTCAACCTTC
>NW_007258926.1:123050-140705 GCF_000164805.1 Carlito syrichta | reverse complement strand
AAAAAAAATCAGCCGGGCATGATAGCACATGCCTGTAATTCCAGCTACTCGGAAGGCTGAGGCGAAAGGATCGCTGGAGCCCAGCAGGTCGAGGTAGGCTTCTCTGGACTCCTCCTCAGAAAAGTAGTTTTAAATATATAAAGTAAAAATTATATCAAGATTACAAAGGAAATAAATTACATTAATATACAGTAACCAAAGTAGTAAATAAATGGTTGCTATATTAATATATACACTTCTCTGTTAGTGCATTAAGTAACAAAAACTAGCAGTGAGTCTAATTACTATAATTTCAAATTAGTAATGACCATAAGCAGTTTTTCAAGATAACTGTTACAGCTGTGATGTGACATGAAATTATTTGTGTTTCCTATTGGTGATGAGGTCACTGGTCCTGCTAACGTTAGGCTTATAATGGTTTATTGCTTATTTGAATTCAAAGACATCCTGAATTCTGTTCACTCACTCCTGGAGATTCTGAGAATCCCTGCTCTAGGATATGTGGGTTCCAAATGGGCCCTTTCCTTGGGGGAGGATTATGAAATGTTTTCTCTGAAATCCTTCGGGATCTTCTTAAGAATAGAATTCTCCAGTTTCTCTGGGGGCATTTGTCTGGGTGCTGATATTCCAGGAGCAGAGTGAGGGAGAGAGCTTGCAGATAGACGATCATTAATCCATGACACCAGTCACCACCCTGCCCTACCTGATGGCCTCAGCTGGGAACATCTAGAGCAGCACTGTGGAGTAGAGATAGAACGGAGCCTCGGCGAGGCTTCTGCAGTTCTAGGAACCATGCTGAAATAGTCACAGAAACAGGTGGAATTAATGTTCATAATTTAACCCCAAATAGTAGTACAGTTGACCCTTGAACAACACAAAGGTTGGGGCACTGATCACTCCCCTGTTGAGTCAAAAATCTGAATATAACTTTTGGCTCCCCTAAAACTTAACTACTAGTAGCCCATGAATAACATAACAGCTGTTTAACATATATTTTAATGTAGTATATGCTATATTCTTACAATAAAGTAAGCTAGAGAAAAAATGTTACTAAGAAAATCATAAGGAAGAGAAAATATATGTATTGTTTGTTAAGTGGAAGTGGTTCATCGTAAAGGGCTTCATCATCTTCATGTTGAATAGGCTAAAGTGAGGGAGGGAGAGGAGGGCTTGGTCCTGCTGTCTTGGGGTGGCAGAGGTAGAAGAAAATCGGTGTGTAAGTGTACCTGTGGTTCAAACCCCTATTGTTTAAGGTCAACTGGCAACTGTATTTTAACATCTATTCAATATAAAGAACAATTGAGGTGTTTTACATTCCTTTTCATCCTAAGTCTTTACAATCCATGTGTGTTTTACTCTTATGGTGCATGTCGACTCAGATGAGCCACACTTGAGGTGCTTACTAACCTCATGTGGCCAGCAGCTGCTGTGTTGAACAGCACAGGCCAAGGCAACAAGCCTGGGGTGGGATGTATGGATCGCCCAAGGCCAAGATGGCACTGCAGAGGGCTCAAGTCCCTTAAACTTTGCTATACTGTTCTTAATTCCAGTTCTTTCTGGAATGAGAAAATGCTTACCTGCTCAGGAAATATGCTATGCCAGTCCATTTTGGTATCACTTTCCCATCTAACTGGGAAGGGGGGCTTTCAACAGGACACATTTTTTGATAGCTACACCCCAACTCCTGCCATCGAACATGAACTCTAAATGGAGCCCTTCTCATAGCGCTGTATCAGTGACTGTAACTTACATACAGGTGTAGTCATATAGCTCATGTCCCTTCTACCCAAGGTAAATATTCTGACTGCTCAGGGAAATCAGCAGTTCCTCTCCTGACTAGACTTTACATTACCTTTTTATCTAAAGGTAAAGACCTTTAAACTTGACAGTATGCTTTTCAGACACTTTCTGAAAAGACCCTTTCTCTTTTTAAAACTTTGGGTTAAATAGGCCAGGTGCAGTAGCTCACACCTGTAACCCCAGTGCTTTGGGAGGCCAAGGTGGGAGGATTGCTTGAGCCCAGGAGTTTGAGACCAGCCTGGGCAACTTGGCGAGACCTCATCTTTACAATAAATCAAAAAATTAGCCGGGCATGGTGGCACATGCCTGTAGTGCAGCTACTCGGAAGGCTGAGGCAGAAGAATCACCTGAGCCCAGCAGGTTGAGGCTGCGGTGGCCGTGAGCATGCCACTGCACTCCAGCCTGAGTGATAGAGTGAGACTTCAACTCAAAAAAAAAAAATATATATATATATGCAATTTACCATTTTAACCAAGTGTACAGTAGTGTAACTAAGTCTTTTCAGTTGTTGAACAAAAAAAAAAAACCACCACCATCCATCTCCAGAACTTTATCTTCCCCAACTGCAGCTCTGTACCCATTGAACACTGCCTCCCCATTTCCTCTTCCCCTCGACTCCTCCTGGCAACCACTGTCCTACTTGCTGTCTCTAGGAGTTTGACTACCCTAGGTATCTCATATAAGTAGAATCATGCAGGACTTGTCCTTTTGTGATTGACTTATTTCACTTAGTATAATGTCTTCAAGGTTTATCCATGTTGTTGCATTTGTCAGAATCTCCTTTTTTTTTTCTGAGTTGGAGTCTCACTCTTTGTCTCCCAGGCTGGAGTGCAGTGCCACACTCATGGCCACCGCAGCCTCCACCTGCTAGGCTTTGGCGATCCTTCCACCTCAGCCTTCCAAGTAGCTGGAACTACAGATGCACACCACCAGGCCTGGGTAGTTTTTGATTTACTGTAGTGACGAGGTCTCACGAATTTGCCCAGGCTGGCCTCAAAATCTCCTTCCTTTTTAAGACTGAGTGATATCCATTGTGTGAATAGACCACATTTTGTATATCCATTCATCTTTCAGTGCCTGGGTTGGCTGTTGTGAAGTACTTGTGTCTCTTGAGACCACGGCTCTTCACTGACATGGCCATGCTCTCCGACCAAATTCTGCTATCCTCTCAAGGCCCAGTATTACTGTGGTCACGAGTTTTAAGGTTGCTCCTCACATCTGTGAGGAGCTCTGCCAAGGAGGCACCAGTGCAGCTGGAACTTGAAAGAGTCTAGAGGCTAGGGCAAAGGAAGGCATCCTGGATGGAGAAGCATATGCACAGGCATGAGGCAGGAAGGCCATGGCGTATTCCAGGAGCCATGACTGAAAAGAGAGGTGAGGAGTGGATCCCAGGAGTAGCCAGCGGACTGAAGAGCCCAAATGTCAGGTCAAGTGTGTTCTGTTACCCAGAGGAGGAGTAGTCAAAAGGACAAGTCCTGCATGATTCTACTTATATGAGTTACCTAGAGTAGTCAAACTCCTAGAGACAGCAAGTAGGACAGTGGTTGCCAGGAGGAGTCAAGGGGAAGAGGAAATGGGGAGGCAGTGTTCAATGGGTACAGAGCTGCAGTTGGGGAAGATAAAGTTCTGGAGATGGATGGTGGTGGTTTTTTTTTTTTGTTCAACAACTGAAAAGACTTAGAAGGCTGCTGGGGACTTTGGAGCAATAATGAGGTGGCTAGATTGTCTTTTTAGGAAGGTCACCCCGACTGCAGCACAGAAAATGCATTGACCCTGACAGAAGAGACAATCCTAGGCCCAATGTATCAGAAGCTTTGAGATCAGCAGGACTACCATGTAACACCTGTAATTTCACAGCATTCTAAAGGAAGTAAATCACCAGATTCGTTGATGTATCAGAGTCCACCAGATACTGCAGAAATAATAAAAACATTACCTCAGTAATACAGAAGGAAACTTGTATCTCAAGAAGAAATCAAATTTATCCAACGCAGAGTTTCAGAATAATCCCTGTGGCTACTGTTTGTCATCAGAGAAAATAATAATCTTTACAATAAAGGACTTCCAAAATGAAAAAAATATGAAAGAAAGAAAATGCATTGGAGGCTGGGGAAGAAGAAGCAGATGGACAAAGAAGTGTTTCTGGACATAGTGAACGCATTGAATTTGGTGTCTGGCCAGATAAAAGTGCCTGGGGCTAACTGGGTGCAGTGACTCACGCCTGTAATCCCAGCACTTTGGGAGACAGAGGCAAGAGGACTGAATGAGCTCAGGGGTTCAAGATCAGCCTAGACAACTTGGTGAGACCGTGTCTCTACAATAAATCAAAAAATTAACTGGGAGTGGTGGCTCATACCTATAGTTCCAGCTACTTGGAAGACTGAGGCAGAAGGATCACTGGAGCCCAGCAGGTCGAGGATGCAGTGGCCGTGAGTGTGCCATTACACTCTAGCCTGGGTGGGCAACAGTGAGACTCCGACTCATAAAAAAAGTGCATGGGGCAGGAGTTGGGTGGCAAGTCTGCCTCCTGATTTGGGTCATGGTCACATGGAGAGCCTATTAACTTGTAAGAGCAAGGCAGAGAGTGCTTGGTTGGATAAGGAAGTGGCGTGTGGAGATTATAGAAATCAGTTTATGCAAATGCCTTTCCTGCTTCGAGGGAGGCAAGGATGAAATAGAGGCTTAGACACAGTCAGTGGAAACTGCGGCAGCCCAGGATTGGTCGAGGCTGTTGCAGAGTGAATGGAGAGTCAGAGAACCCTGGGCATGGGAGAGCTCACCCTGAGTTCGCACTTACATCATTGTCACCATCATCCCTGCTCCCAGGGAGTCGGGAGCTGTTAAGGTCCCACCTTGAAAACCAGAAAGCAGGCATATGGGGAAGTGCTCTGCCACTCAGCAGCTGTGTGACTGCGGGCAGTTGTTTCACTCTCTGAGTCCACCTGTCCTTGTGTGATCAGTAGAGACAGTGACTTTCCCCTTCGCCTGTAGAGGGATAAGTTGAGGCCCTATGTGTGGAGTGCTTGGCCCTGGATGATGGGGTCAGTGGCAGAGCATGCCTGCCACAGCTGCCATTGTCCCAGCTCCTGGATAGATGCAGTCCAAGCAAGGAGCAAGATGCCAAGCCTGTGGCCTCTATGCTAGGGAGCAGAGGAGACGAAGGGGTGAGCAGGAGCTGGCAGCTTGGGCCAGGGCTGCTGTCCACCTTTCTCCAACCATGCTGAGGAGGAGCCATGAGTCACTCCACCCTGTAGTCTTTCATTTCCTCACCTGTGGGCCAGGTGGCTCAGTACCAGCCTCACAAACTGTGGATTATGTGAGGTCCTTTGACGAGGACCCAGGAGATGGTGGCATTTATCACATTCATCCTCATTCAGGTCGTTACTCATATCAGAAGCAGGCCTGACAGCTGGGCTCAGTGACTCAGCCTGTAATCCCAGCACTTTGGGAGGCGAGGCAAGTGGATTACTTGAGCCTGCGGGTTCGAGACCAACCCGGGCAACTTGGTGAGACCTCATCTCTTCAATAAATGAAAAATTAGTCAGGTGTGGTAGCACGCTCTTATAGTTTTGGCTGCTTGGAAGGCTGAAGCGGAAGGATCGCCAGAGCCCAGCAGGTTGACGCTGGAGTGGCCGTGAGTGTGCCCCTGCACTCTAGCCTGGGTGACAGAGTGAAACTCCAACTCAAAAAAAAAAAAAAGCAGGCCTGTGGCCTCCACTTTCATAGAGGGCAGTGTTGGTGCAAGTCTCTTTAGTGTCTCCCTGAAGAACTGGCTTATGTGTAGAAACATGTGCAAAGATTTCTTTATGCATTAATTATAATAAAGAAGGCAGGCCACTTCCTAGCACAAGGGTTCCAGTTACCTTGGCTGTATAACGAATCACCCCAAACCATGGCATAAAACAACCATTTTTGAGTATGGTCATAATTTTCTACATCAACACCTATTCTCTTCTCTGTAAGTTAGGGGTTGCAGCTGGGAAGACTCAAGGGCTAGGGATAACTTGACATCTGAGGGGTGGAGTTACCTGACAGTGGTTTACTTGTGTGCCTGGCACCTACCTAGACAAGAATGACTCTAAACCAGAACTGCCAGCAGGGGCCCTAGGGGATCACCCTTTCTGACCTTGCCTTGGAAGTCACCTGGTAACTCTTCTACTGTATCTGATTGGTTGCAGGCAAATCACAAACCCAAGGAGGAGCTTCAGATTGAAAGAGGGGAAAATTAGACCCTACATCTTGATAGGGGAATGTCAAGGTTCTAAAGAGGACAGCAGCAGGGGCCAGGTACAATGGCTCATGCCTATAATCCCAGCACTTTGGGAGGCCGAGGCAAGAGAATCGCTTGAGCCCAGGAGTTTGAAACTAGCCTGGGCAACATAGCAAGACCTTGTCTCTTCAAAAAATTTTTTTAAATTAGCCAGATGTGGTGGCGCACACTTATAGTTCTAGCTACTCAGGAGACTGAGGCAAGAGGATCATCTGAGCCCAGGTCAAGGCTGCAGTGAGCTGTGATCATGCCACACATACCAGCCTAGGTGACAGAGTGAGACCCCAACTCAAATTTTAAAAAAAGAGGATGGAAGACAGGGGACACTGTTGGGGACTTCATAAAATATAGCCTGCCACCGCAGAAGGTGGGACAAGGACAAACCCTATGAGCTCTCCATGCTTCCCTGAGGGAGTAGAGTAGACCCTCCCAGCAGAGGGGCCGAGGTGGGGGTCCAGATCCTCTGATGACTGCCAATGGTCAATTGATTCTCCCATGGCTGATTGTGGGGCTGACTTCCTCCTTCCTGCCTGTTCCCAGGTGTCCTGGTGGCTAAAGTCTGACAGCCAGATGTAACAAAGTTAGTGCCTGAAACCACTCCATGTTGGGGGATAAGGAGACACTAGGGTTGGACAAGTGTGGGGGTGACAGCCCTCCCCCATACCCAGGGCTGGCAGCATCACCTTCCCAGGCCCACCTCCTCCCAAGGGTGAGCACTGCTGCCTCCACCTCACCCCTGAGGCACAGAGACCAGGAGAGTGGGTGACAGTCCACAGCCCCACAGACGCCAATGGCAGAGTTGACGCTTGACCCAGACCACTGATCAGCAACTGACTTGGGGTGAGCCCCTCCAGGCAGGACAGGTGTTCTCTCAGAGTGAGGACTCAGCCTCAGAGTGCTAGACCAGGGCTCACTCAGCTGCTACACAAGTCAGACCCCCACGGAGGCCCACTCTCAGCCTGCAAAACAGAGAATATCATGGCCTTGAAGACCATGGTGGACTGCCGAGTAGGCGTCATCGGACCCCAAAGCCCAACAGGTGACTTGTTCTCAGTGAGGAGTCTTTTTGGTTTCTGAGAGCCAAGTCCTCTCCCGAAGAACTTGGTAGACTCTTCCCTCCCTACCCAATGTCCTCTCTGGGGTCCTCCCTCCCTTCTGTTTCATGGACATCTGTTGCTGGTTTGTCCGTAAGCCCTGCTGTGGCTGAGAACCACTTGATTCAGCAATCCTGATGCAAACATGACCATAACAGATGCAGCTGAGATGGGAGCAGCCTCGGCAACGGGCCCCGAGTTAATGGTGGCTGGAGTGCAGTGTCACACTCATGGCTACAGCATCCTTGACCTTCTGGGCTCAGGCGATCCTTCTGTCTCAGCCTTCCAAGTAGCTGGAACCACAGGTGCACACCACCATGCCTGACTTTTATTTATTTTATTTATTGTAGAGTCAAGGTCTCAAACTCCTGATCTCAAATAATTCTCTTGTCTTAGCCTCCCACAGCGCTAGGATTACAGGCGTGAGCTACTGTGCCTAGTCTGTACCTTTTATTTTATGTTATTTTATTTTTGTTTGCTGGGGGGGGGTGGGTTTTTTTGATTTGGAGTCTCACTCTGTCACCCAGGCTGGGGCACACTCATAGCCACCCCAGCATCTACCTGCTGGGCTCTGGCGATCCTTCCGCCTCAGCCTTCCAAGTAGCCAGAGCTACAGGTATACACTATCACGCCCAGCTAATTTTTGATTTACTGTGGAGACAAGGTCTCACCAATTTGCCAGGCTGGTCTCAAACCCATGGGCTCAGACAGTCCACTCGCCTCGGCCTCCCAAAGTGCTGGGGTTACAGGCTGAGCCACCGAGCCCAGCCACCTTTGATTTTTAAGAACACCTGTGTGGTAAGAGCCTGGAGATTTTTGTAATGGTTTCAAAGTTTGGAGTTTTTAAATCCATATTTAGGTGTTTAATCCATCAGCAGTTTATCTTTGAGCATGCTAGGACCTCATTTTCTTCTTTTCACTTTCACATTCACTGGTTATGATGCTGCTAGCCAGTCATAATCTTTGTAAGATTCCCTCATATGGGAGGGTGTGTTTCTGAGGTTTGTTCTGTCCTGTTCCTCTTTTGGCTACTTCCGGATTAATCGGCATTTAAATACTGTAGCTTTGTAACCTGCCTTGGTATCTGGTAGGATGAGTGCCCCTTCTTTATCCTTTTTGTGCCAAAAGAAAAATTCTTCTTATATCATCATTCTTCTGATACAAATTATAGAATTAGTATATCAAGTTCCTCAGAGAATTTTGTTTGGATGTTAACTGAAAATTAATAGATTAATTTGTGGAAAAATGATACCTGAAAAATATTGAGTCTTCTCATCTATGAATCAGTTTCATCTCCATTTATTCAGGAATCTTCTTATATCTTTTTATTCAAGATTGGTTAATTTCTCTATGAAGGTTTTACATATTTTTATTAGGTTTATTCCTTGATACTTTTTAGTTTTATCTTGCTTTGTGAAATATTTTTTAAAATATTTGTATATTCTAATTATTTATTGCTAGTAGATAGAAATGATACTTGATCCTTACACGTTGATTTTTGTGTCCAGCAACCTTGTATATCGGTTCTCTGGGATTTGCATCGTAAATTTGATCATATTGTTTACTAAGAATGGCACTTTTGTGTCTCTCTGATCTTACTGGTATGTCTAACTGCATGGCAAGAGTTTCAAGACAGTGTGGAATAAAAGGCCCACATCCCTTCCTTGGTCTTGACTGTCATTCATCCAGTGAATATTTACTGAATACCTACCACATGCCAGGCATTGCTGTAGCATCTAGGGAGTTGCAGTGAGTAAAACAAAATCCCTGCCCTCATGGAAAGAGACGCGAAATGACCAAATGCAGTAACCAACAGCCAGCAGCAGTAAGAACAGGACAGTGTCCAGGTAGAGGCAGTCATAGGGAGGGTGCTCAGGGAAGGCCTCTCTGGCAGGTGACACTGGAGCAGAAACCTGAAGGGAGGGAGAGAAAGACTCCTGTAGAGATCTGGGAGAAGAGCCTTTCGGGCAGGGGACAGCAGGGAGAGACCTGTGGTGGGTAGGTGCTTGGCTGTTCAAGGCCCAGGGAAGGTGGCCATGAGCCTGGAGGGGAGAGATAGGGCCGAGTCACGGGGGTGCCACAGGTCACAGAGGCCTCAGAGGCCACCAGAAAAGGCTTGGGTTACTCCAGAAGATAACTCAGAGAGTTGTGAGTGCTGCAACTTGACATTGTTTTATAGGGTTCTCTGGCTTCTCTGTTCAAATGAGATTGGGGGGGTGCACAATGGAAGCTGGGAGGTGAGCTAGGAGGATGTACCAGTCATCTGGGCAAGGGAAGATAGTGAGACTTCATGGAAGGGGTCAGGTGCTGGCTGCATTTTGAGGGTAGAACAGGATTTCCCAGCAGATTGGATATGGGTTACTAGCAAAAGGAGTTAAGAGTGACTTGGAGTCGGAGTGCCAAAAAGGACAGTGCTGCCATTGAGATGGAAAGGCTAGAAAGTATAGGTAGCAAGGGAGAGTCAGGAGTTCAGTTTGTTATTATTTTTGTTTTTGAGTTGGAGTCTTACTCTGTTGCCCAGGCTGGAGTGCAGTGGCATGCTTATATCTACCGCAGCCTCAGCCTGCAGGGCTCAGGTCATCCTTCTGCCTCAGCCTTCCAAGTAGCTGGAGCTACAGGCATGCACTACCATGCCCAGCTAATCTTTTATTTATTGTAGAGATGAGCTCTTGCCAAGTTTCCCAGGCTGGTCTCAAATTCCTGAGCTCAGGCAATCCTCTTGCCTCAGTCTCCCAAAGTGCTAAGATTATAGACCTGAGCCACTGTGCCTGGCAGGAATTCAGTTTTGAACATGTTAAATTCTCTATGCTTTATTAGACATTAGAGCAGAGAAAGCAAGCAGGCAGCTGGATATATGAGTCTGAGAATAGGTCCAGTGTGAAGATTATATTTGGGAGTCATCAGAGTATAGATTAAGGTACAAAATGAGGTGAGTGTGCCTAAGGAGTAGAGAAGACAGTGATCAAGGACTGAGACTGAGACATTAGCCCTAGTGGTGGGAAGGGATGAATAACCAGTGAGTAAGGGTAATCGGAAGCCAGTGAATACAGTTTCCAAGAAGAGAGAGGATTACCATGTTAGAGGCCACTGATGGGCACTCCCAGCCAGATCTCAACATGCAGAGGTCATGAGAGACCCTTAAGGGATGTTTTGGTGGGGTGGTGGTGGGGCAGATGGGCAGGAGAGGGTAGCCTGATCATATGAGGATTAAGAGAAAACAGCAGAGACACTGGAGTCCACGAGTGTAGACCACTCTATGGATAATGTTCCTGTATAAGAGAGCAGAAAAATGGAGGGATCCGAAACCAAAGGAAAGAGTTGTTTGTTGGTTTTTGTTGGATGGAGCAATAGAAGCATATTTATGTGTTCTTGAGAATGGCCTTTTTAGAGAAGGAGCAAAAAAGAGTGGCTGTTGGGGTTGTCCAGAGGCAGTTGAGAAGGACTGGTGTGAGTGCCCAAGTGGAGAACAGACAGAAGGAAGAAGGCTGCCTTTGAGGAGAGGTGTGGCAGGTGGGATCAGAGTCACCACCTCGGGATGAGGAGGTGGGAGGCTGCAGAGGTCAGGAGGTTTACAGAGAGCAGATCTGAAGCTGGCATCCAGGAAGGAGGGAGGAGGACCGCCAGTGGCCCCAAGGCCCATGGAGATGAAGCGTGGAGGTGGAAGTGGGAAGGGTATGTCCATGTCCACCCAGAAGATGAGCTTACCTTTCATTGTGTTTGCCATGTGATTGTGTTGTATTTGGGAGTGTGTCTATATCACACCACTTCTCCTTAAAATTCTGCCCAGCTTTTCCTTTTGTATTCGAAGACGTATCAGATGCATCAAGTTTATAATTGTATAATAATATTTCTGGTGACTGTTACTGATCCATGCTGTTTCTCAGAATGGGTATTCATGTTTGCCTGAGAGTCATGATCTGTGTGTTGTGAGTATTGCCGTCCCAGCTTTCCTCTGCTTACTGTGTATCTGGCCTGTCTTGTTCTGTCCTTTTGCTTTTAACCTTTCACTCTTCTTACTAATTATGTCTTGTTTAATCAGAATACATCTGGGTTTTGTGTTTTATCCAATCCCTTAATTTCAGAGCTAGACAGTGTTGTCCATTTACAATGTGATATCTATGTATTTGGGTTTATTCATGCTATTTCGAGATATTTGTTCTGCTTTTTGGAGGTCACCTTTCTTGCCTTCTTTTGGATTAACACACTCCTCTCCCCATTGCCTTTTACTCATCACTAGTTTTGTAACTATATTGACTAGGATTAGGTTTGCCTGTGAATACCATTAAAAAATAAGCATCTCTAAAATAAATCAAAAATTAGCCAGAAGTGGTAGTGCGCACCTATAGTTCCAGCTACTTGGAAGGCTGAGGCGGAAGGATCACTGGAGCCCAGCAGGTCAGTGCTGGGGTGGCTGTGAGCATGCCACTGCACTCCAACCTGGGCGACAGAGTGAGACTCCAACTCAAAAAAAAAAATAAGTGGTTTGTGTATAAGACTGTTTATTTTTGCTGAAGATCAAGAATGTCTGAGATGGTATACTGGAGCGCCAGACTGCTTATTCTTGAGGTTTGATGTCATAATTGGCTTTACTTCCCAAGATATTCTCACCCGCAAAGTGCTGCTGGCTTCCAGCCTCTAAGCGCGTTCCAGCAGCACAAGAAACCCACAGCAAAGGAGAGCACACTGGCCCTTACCACCTCTGCCTCCACCCCGTGACCAGAACTTAGATGTAACTTTGCACATCTCAATGTAGGAGTCTCAGGAAGGCTGACTTCCAGGCTTCTCCATGCCCAGTTAAAAACAGAAGGCTCACAGGTCCCTTGTTTTCCACAGCCTGTGCTGTACTTAGCATACTGCATGCACATCAGAGAGATGGGACATGATGCTAACAGCGGAAGTCCTGATTCTGGTGTGACTTGTTATGGGATTCTAGCACTTCTCATGCTATGCCTCAGGTTTTTAATTTGATAATACTTTATCCTGGAAAATTCACACTGTGTTCAATAAATTGCTGTTTTTATTTCCTCTGAATAAAGTTGTTACTTGGCATGAAGAAAAAAAGATTCTGAGTGAAAAGAGGAAAACAAATGTATTGGAGACAGCTAGCCATGTCTGCTTCAGAAGATACGCACTGTTTGTACATGTTTTTTACCCTTAAAGTTTTTTTTTGTTTTTTGGGTTTTTTTTGAGTTGGAGTCTCACTCTGTCGCCCAGACTGGAGTGCAGTGGCTGCTCCCGGCCACTGCAGCCTCGACCTGCTGGGCTCCAACGATCCTTCCACCTTAGCCTTCCAAGTAGCTGGAACTACAGGCACACGCTACCACGCCCAGCTAATTTTGTGATTTATTGTAGAGATGAGGTCTTACCAAGTTGCCCATGCGGGTCTCAAACCCGCAGGCTCAGGCAGTCCACTCACCTCAGTCTCCCAAAGGTGCAGGATTACAGGCTGAGCCACCAAACCTGGCTCCCCTTAAAGTTTTAACCTTAACTTACTCAACATCTATACCTTCCTCCCAACAATACAGGGACCTTATCTGATTGTTTTCTTATTATTATGCCCCATAAGTCATAATAATTACATAACTTTTCATTTATTACATAACTATGTAAATTATTTTAAACAGTTAACTGAAGTTATCTGTATGTTTCTCATCTTTGCTCAGTGTTCCTTCTTGTATTTCAGATCTTTCTTCTTGGCTCATTTTCTGCTTTGCTGCAGTTCATCTTTTAGAACTTCCCTTAGTGAGAACCTGAGGGCTGCCATTAACTGTTGTTATTTTTCTGGAACTTTTATTTTGCTCTCATTCTTTTTATTAACCTTAATTTTTAATGTGAAATATTACACTTGCAGAGAGTAACAGCGTAAAAAAATAATAAAAACCCTTGTGTACACACCACCTGGGTTCCAAGAGAGAATGTTATCTTTGAAGTCCAGTGATGTGTATCCATCACCTTCTCTCTGCCACAGCAGTAAGCACTGTGATTTTGTGTTAATTATACCCTTGCTTTTTTATATAGTTTAATCACATATGTATGTATCCCTAAGGAATAGATAGTTCAGTTTTACCTGTGTGGAATTTGTGTTAATTTAGGCATAGTACACGTATCTTGCTTTTTTATTCAACATTGCTTTTGAAATTCATCTGTGTAAACTCCTATACCTGTAGTTCATTCTTTTCATTGATCTATGGCATTCTACTATATGAGTATCTATTCCACTGATGAGCAAATTGTCTCTAGTTTTCAGATGTGAACATTTTTTTGTAACAGCATTACTGAGATATAACTTACATACTATAAAATTCATCCCTTTAAAGTATACAATTCAGGCCGGGGTCTGTGGCTCATGCCTGTAATCTCAGCACTTTGGGGGGCCGAGGCAAGAGGATTGTCCGAACCAAGGGTTCGAGACCAGCCTGGGAAACCTGGTGAAACCGCGTCTCTATAATAAATCAAGAAAAATTAGCTGGGCATGGTGGCGCTTGCCCGTAGTTCCAGCTGCACTTGGAAGGCTAAGGGAGAAGGATCACCTGAGCCCAGCAGGTCAAGGCTGCAGAGGTCCACTTGCACTCCAGCCTGGGCGTCAGAGTGAGAGTCTGACTCAAAAAAAAGAGAAAAGTATGCAATTCAGTGGTTTTAATATATTCACAGTGTTGTACAATCATCACTACTACCAAATTTTAGAACATTTCACCAAAAAAGAAAACTGTACTCATTTAGCCATTATCTCTCATCTCTTCTTCCCCCTACTTCAGCCCTAAACAAACACTTGTCTACTGTATTCTCTATAGATTTGCATGTTCTGGACATTTCATTATGAGAAGCCATGCAATATGTGGTCTTTTGTATTTAGCGTCTCTCATTAGCATAATGCTTTGAGGGCTTATCCAGGTTCCAGTATGTATCAGAACTTCACTCCTTTTTAATCCTGAAAAATTTTCCATTGGATGGATACATCACATTTTGCTTATCCACTCATCAGTAAGGGACAGTTGGGTTGTTCCACTTTTTAGCTAACTTTTATTTTTTTTGAGTTGGCATCTCACTCTGTCACCCAGGCTGGAGTGCAGTGGCACACTCACAGCCACCCCAGCATTGACCTGCTGGGCTCCGGCGATCCTTCAGCCTCAGACTTCCAAGTGGCCAGAACTACAAGTGCACACTACCACACTCAGCTAATTTTTTATTTATTGTAGAGATGTGGTCTTGGCAAGTTGCCCAGGCTGGTCTCAAACCTGCAGGCTCAGACTATCCATTCGCCTCAGCCTCCCAAACTGTTGGGATTATAGACTGAGACACCAAGCCCGGCCTTGGCTAACTTTTTAATTTTAATAAAGTCCAATTTTTTTTTATTTTGTCATTTGTGATTTTGGTGTCAAGTCTGAGAAACTATTGCCTAATCCAGGGTCATTAAGATTTACTCCTGATTGCTTCTAAGAGTTTTATAGTTTTAGCCATTATATTTAAGTCTGTGATCCATTTTTGATTAATTTTTGTTTATGGTGTGAAGTATGGATCCAACTTCATTCTTTTATGTTTGGATATCCAGTTGTTCCAATGTGATTCATTAAAGAGACTATTCTTTCCCCATGGTGTCGACACCCTTGTAAAAATCAATTGACCGTGGAAGGTAAGGGCTTATTTTTGGGTTCTCAGCTCTATTTCATGGCACTGATGTATATGTGTATACTTGTGTACATACTATCAGAATTGCCGTAGTTTTGTAATAAGTTTTTTTTTTTTTTCCTTTTTTTGTAGAGTCTCACTCTGTCACCCAGGCTGAAATGCAGTGACACACTCACGGCCACCGCATCCTTGATCTGCTGGGCTCAGGCAATCTTTCTGTGTCAGCCTTCCTAGTAGCTGGAACTACAGACATGAGCTACCAAACCCAGCTTATTTTTTGATTTATTGTGAAGACGAGGTCTCACCAAGTTGCCCAGGCTGGTCTTGACCCCCTGAGTTCAGGTAATCCTCTCTTCCCGGCCTCCCAAAGTGCTTAGATTAGAGGCTTGAGCCACCGTGCCTGGCCATAATAAGTTTTATAATTGGGAAATGTGAGTTCTTCAAATAAAAATACAGATTTTGCTGGGCTCGGTGGCTCAGCCTGTAATCCTACGCCTTGGGAGGCTGAGGTGAGTGGATTGCCTGAGCCCACAGGTTCGAGACCCGCCTGGGCAGCGAGACCTCATCTCTACAATAAATCAAAAAATCAGCCGGGCATGGTAGCGCATGCCTATAATTCCGGCTACTTGGAAGGCTGAGGCGGAAGGATCGCCAGAGCCCAGCAGGTCAAGGCTATGGTGACCGGGAGCGGCCACTGCACTCCAGTAGTCTGGGGGACAGAGTGAGACTCCAACTCAAAAAAAAAAAAAAAGAAAGAAAGAAAGAAAGAAATACAGTTGACGGCCGGGCTCCGTGGCTCCACCTGTAATCCTAGCACTTTGGGAGGCCGAAGCAAGTGGATTGCCTGAGCCCGCGAGTTCGAGACCAGCCCAGGCAACTTGGCGAGACCTTGTCTCTACGATAAATCAAAAATTATCCAGGCATGGTAGCACGCACCTGTAGTTCTGGCTACTTGGAAGGCAAAGGCAGAAGGATCGCCAGAACCCAGCAGGTCAAAGCTGCAGTGGCTGTGAATGTGCCTCTGCACTCCAGTCTGAGTGATGGAGTGAGACTCCAACTCAAAAAAAAAAGAAAAAAAGAAATACAATTGATTTATGTATATTGATCTTATATCCTGCAACCTTATTGAACTTGTTTAGTAGTTCTAATCTTCTTTGTGTATTCCTTAGGATTTTATGTATACAAAATCATGTCATCTGCGAGTGGAGATGGTTTTACTTTTTTCTATACAATCTGGATTTCTTGTATTACATTTTTTGCCTTATGGCCCTGGTTCCAGTAGAATGTTGAATAGAAGTGTTAAGGACAGACATCCTCATTTTTGTCTTATATCTGGTCTTAGGGAGAAATGATTCACTCTTTCATCATTAAGTGGATACTGGCTGTGAATTATTATGAACATATTTGACTGTGTCTCATGGTGTACACAGAAGGGTTTTCTAAGGTATATACTGGGAGTGGACATGCATGAGCCACAGTATATACACACGTTCAGGCTGACAAGAAATGCCAAATTGTTCTCTAAAGTGATTCCACCAAATTATATTCCCTTCAGCACTGTGTTAAAGTATCCAGTGTTCTGTATCTTGGCTGACACGTATTATATAAGAGATTTTTTTTTTCTTTCCCCAACCTACATATAGGAAATAGTACTTATAATTGAGCATCTTTTCATCTGTTAACCATTTATGTTTCATCATCTGTGAAATGCCTGTTTAAGTCTAATTTTTCTAGTAGGTTGATATTTTTTAAGCGTTGGGAGCTTGCTCTGTTGCCCAGACCTGAGTGCAGTGGTGCAGTCATGGCTTACTGCAGCCTCTAACTCCTGGGCTCAAGTGATCCTCCTGCCCCAGTCTCCCAGGTAGCTGGGACTACCAGTGTGTACCACCAAGGCTAAGGCAGGAGGATTGCTTGAGCCCAGGGGTTCCGAGACCAGTTAGGGACCTTGTCTCTACACAAAAAATGAAACAATTAGATAGCCATCGTGGCACATGCCTATAGCCCCAGCTACTGTGGGGGGGAGGTTGGAGCAGAAGGATCTCCTGAGCCCAGGAGGTCAAGGCCGTAGTGAGCTGCGAGTGTACCACTGCACTCTAGCGTCAGAGTAAGACCCCAACTCAAAAAAATATGTTTTAAAAAAATACATCCGTAAATAAGAATTGCTTTTAACATTATGCCATTGAATATGATGTTTACTATAGTTTTTTTAATAGATACTCTTGTTCTGGTTAAGAAAATTGTCAAATTGAATGGAACTTTTTACTGTCTATCTATTTAAATAATCATAATTTTTCTCTTTTTTAATTTAGTAATTTAATTTTAGTAATAGATTTTTTTCTTTCTTGCTTTCTTTTTGGACTAATCAAATATTTATTTCCTTTTCTCATGTGAGCTTATTAAATTCTTTTATACAGAGATGACAACCTACATCCTCGTCTTTGTAAAGACTAATAAACTAGTACCTTTGTCCTTTCCTGGTGAGCTACCTTAGAACACTTTCACTTTGCTGGGCGCAGTGACTCAAGCCTTTAATCCCAGCACTTTGGGAGACCGAGGCAAGAGGATTGCCTGAGTCCAGGGGTTCGAGACCAGCCTCGTTTCTATAGTAAATCAAAAGAGTAGCTGGGTGTGGTGGTATGCTCCTGTAGTTCCAGCTACTTGGAAGACTGAGGCGGAAGGATCACCTGAGCCCAGCAGGTTGAGGCTGCAGTGGCTGTGAGTGTGTCACTGCACTCCAGCCTGGGTGAAAGAGTGAGACTCTGACTCCAAAAAAAAAAGACAGCCAGGCTCAGTGGCTCAGCCTGTAATCCCGCGCCTTTGGGAGGCTGAGGTGAGTGGATTGCCTGAGCCCGCAGGTTCGAGACC
>NW_007258926.1:117594-122837 GCF_000164805.1 Carlito syrichta | reverse complement strand
TCCAACTCAAAAAAAAAAAAAAAAAGAACACTTTCATTCTGTTTATCCTCTCGACTTTTGTACTATTGCTCTGTTGTCTTAGTTTAGTTCTACGTGTATCCCAAGTACTGTAAGACATTATGTACAATTAACACTTACATGTCTGCCCTTTATGTTACTTTTCACTTCTTTCTGTAGTTCTGTGCTTCTACCTGAGATCACTTTCCTTCTTCCTAAAGTACTTCCTTAGTACTGTTTTGATGCTCTTTTATCTTTAAGTGTATTTTTGCCTCACTTTTTTGAATGGTAGTTTTGCTAGATAAAGAATTCTAGGTTGGCATTGATCTTCTTTCAATACTTTATACATATATCTTTGATTGCATCCTGGTTTTCCAGTCTTTTTGTTGAAGAGTAAACTATTACTCTTTTAAATATTTGTTCTTTTTTTCCCCTATCTGTTTTTAAGATTTTCTCCCTGTGTTTGAGTTTTACCCGTTTGTGATATCTAGGTATGGTTTTCTTTGTATTTTTCCTGCTTGATGTTCACAGAGCTTCTTGAATCTTGAATTTTAATATCTTTCATAGATTCCAGAAAAGTCTTGGCTATTCTTTCCTCAAATTTCTCTTCTATTTTATTTCTTCTCTGCTGTAGATTCCAGTTACACATGTGTTTCACTGCCATGACTTATCATTTCTTCATTATCTTTTCTGCACTTTTTTTTTCTTTAGGCCTTAGTCCAGGCATTTCCTGCTAGATTAGCTTATAATTCAGTTGTGACAAATCTATTAAACCCATCTGCTGTATTCTTTCAGCTACTATATTTCTTGATTTTAGTGCTTTTTGATAAATTCTGGTTCTCTGCTGAAATTCTTAATCTGTCTTCTTTACATATATTAAGTTATTTTAAATTTCTTCTTTGGCCGGGCACGGTGGCTCAGCCTGTAATCCCAGCACTTTGGGAGGCCAAGGCTAGAGATTGCCTGAACCCGCGGGTTTAAGACCAGCCTGGGCAACTTGGTGAGACCTCATCTCCACAATAAATCACAAAACTAGCTGGATGTGGTGGCTCGCTACTTGGAAAGCTGAGGCAGAAGGATCACCTAAGTACAGCAGGTGAAAGCTGTGGTGGCCGTGAGTGTGCTGCGCTGCACTCCAGCCTGGACAACAAGAGTGAGACTCCAACTCAAATAAATAAATAAATAGATCTCTTCTCTAATAACTCTAGTATCTGTGTCTATAGATATTAGACCCTGGAGGTCTCTTTCTTTTTTCTATTTTTTTCTCTTTTAGTGTGCAGTCATTTGGTCCTATCTCCTGATGCACCTGGTAATTTATATTCAATGTTAGAAACCATATATTAAAACTGTAGAGCTAGCCAGGTGCTGTGGCTCACACCTGTAATCCCAGCACTTTGGGAGACTGAGGCGGGAGAATTGCTTGAGCCCAGGAATTCAAGACCAATCTGGGCAACATAGCAAGACCTCATCTATAAAAATAAAAAAATCAGCCAGGCATGGTGGATATGCCTGTAGTCCTAGCTACTTGTGAGGTTGAGGCAGGAGGATCACTTGAGCCCAGGAGTTTAAGGCTGCAGTGAGCCATGGTCGTGCCACTGCACTCCAGCCTAGGTGACAGAGCAAGATGCTGTCTCTCAAATAAATCAATGAATAAATACATAAAACTGTAGAGCTAATTGAAGGCTCAAGATGATTCTATACTTTTTGCGAAAGGATGTATTTTTGCTTCTTGCAGACAACTAGAGTAGGATCAGATCGATTTAAATGGAACTGAGCTGATTCAGAACTAGGGTTGTGTGATGGCTAGTCTATTTCTAGTTTGCACTAATCCAAGTATGCATCCTTTAGGGAGTCCCAGTGATAGCTGGTTGGTGTTTCCCAAGCCCGCCCTTCATGTAGATTTTTGAGCTCCAATTTTTCTCTCTGTCACACCTTACAACTCTGAAAGCTTTGCTCAGCTTAGTGTACTTTCCTTGATATTTCAAGTGCTGTGTCAGCCTTGGTAGCTCTTAATTTCAGTTTGTGTCTCCTTACCCTGTGAAATTGGCACAAGCTCTGCTCTCTTCTCAGTCTCTCAACCATTACTTTCTGTTTTGTTTCCCAACCTTGTACTGCTTATAAATTGGGAAATGTCTTCAGGTTATATGGAATATCAGATTTGCCTGAATACTGTTTCCGTCTCGTTGGGGACTTAACCTCAAATCTGGTTGCATCAGTAATTTTTTAATGCCTTGAAAGCAAAATTTATTGTTATTGATTTTTGGTTTTTAAAATTTATTCTTGGTGGGAGAGTTCAATTTGTCTGATACTAATGGGTTTGTCACAGCCAGAATCAGAAATCATTAGAATTTTCTAATGTCGAATCAGTCTTGCATTTTCAGAATAAACCCTGCTGAATTATGATATATTATCATTTTAGTACATTGCTGGATTTGATTTAGCATTTTATTAGATAATTTTGTATTTGTTCATGAGAAATTGTTTTTTAATTTTTCTTTTTTTTTTTTGAGTTGGAGTCTTACTTCATCACCCAGGCTGGAGTGCAATGGCATGCTCATGGCCACCCCAGTGTCGACCTGTTGGGCTCTGGCAATCTTTCCACCTCAGCCTTCCAGGTAGCCAGAACTACAGGCATGCGCTACCATGCCCAGCTGATTTTGAATTTATTGTAGAGATGAGGTCTCACCAAGTCACCTGAGCTGGTCTTGAACCCGCAGGCTCAGGCAATCCACTCACCTCAGCCTCCAAAAGTGTTGGGATTATAGGCTTAGTCACCAAGCCCGTAATTTTTCTTTGTCCTGTTGTAGTAGTAAGGTTATCTAGCTTCATAAAATGAGTGTGGGTGCTTCCTCTTCTCATAGTCCACGAAGGAGTTTAAGAGCAGAATTATCTTTTATTTCATCCTTTTGTAGAAATCTTTTCTTGAATATTTTTTCCAGTGTAGTTATGTCATACAATCCTTTTTTTTTTTGAGTTGGAGTCTCACTCTGTCACCCAGACTGGAGTGCAGTGGCCACTCCCGGCCACTGCAGCCTCAACCTGCTGGGCTCTGGCGATCCTTCCGCCTCAACCTTCCATCATACAATCCTTTTATCATTCCTAATCTTTATTTGCACCCGTCTTCTTTGTTATCTTGATCATCAGTCTGGTAGGTTTGATTAATCCCCTATTGTTTATCAATTTCTCTTTTCTTTGGGTTAATATTGTTCCTTTACTAACATCTTAAATTGGATGCTTAGCTAATTTCTTAGCCTGTGTGTGTTTTTTTTTTTTCCATAATATCAATATAAGCTTTGAAGCCTATGCACTTCTCTTTAAGGATCTGACAAGATACATGACTTCCACTGTAGTGGGTTATTAGAAGTATATTTTTTTAGGCCATGAGTGGTAGTTCATGCCTATAATTCCAACACTTTGGGAGGCTGAAGTGGAAGAGTCACCTGAGCCCAGCAGGTTGAGGCTGCAGTAGCCATGATCATGCCACTGCACTCTAGCCTGGGCAACAGAGTGAGACTTTGACTTAGAAAATACAATACACCGGGCTCGGTGGCTCAGCCTTTAATCCTGCACCTTGGGAGGCTGAGGTGAGTGAATTGCCTGAGCCCGCGGGTTCAAGACCCACCTGGGCAACTTGGCGAGACCTCATCTCTACAATAAATTTTTTAAAACATTAGCTGGGTGTGGTAGCGCATGCCTGTAGTTCCAGCTACTTGGGAGGCTGAGGCAGAAGGATCGCCAGAGCCCAGGAGGTTGAGGCTGCAGTGGCCAGGAACGGCCACTGCACTCCAATCTGGGTGACAGAGTGAGACTCCAACTCAAAAGAAAAAAAGAAAATACAATACAATACAATAAAATATATGTTTTTGCTTTTATTTTTTTGAGTCGGAGTCTCACTGTGTCACCCAGGATGGAGTTCAGTGGCACACTCACAGCCACCGCAGCCTCAACCTGCTGGATTCAGGTGATCCTTCCACCTCAGCCTTCCAAGTAGCTGGAACTATAGGCACACACCACCATGCCCAGCTAATTTTTTCATTTAATGAGGTCTTACTGAGTGGCCCGGGCTGGTCTCAAACCTGTGGGCTCAGGCATTCCTCTCGCCTCTGCCTCCCAAAGTGCTAGGATTACAGATGTGAGCCACCATGCCCAAGATGCAGTCTTAGAAGTTAGGAATCTTCAGGAGAGACTTGCTTTTATTTCTACTCTACTTTAAAACAAGCTAGGCACAAGTCCACGATCTCCCCTGGGGGCTCATTTTATTTCCCCAGCTTAGCTGTTCATTTAAAAAATGTTTTGTTTAAGGCTTCCTGCTGCAAGTCTCTTCAGCCACTCTCCCTGTCCTTACTGGAGGACTTTTTCCGCAGGACTTCATCTTTGTGCCTTCTCTGGTGGGCCCTGTTCCCATGATGGCTGGTTTTTCCTTGCTGTAGTTCGAGTCCGTGTTTCACCTCCTCCCATTGTCTCACCATCTCTCTCTGTCTCTGCTTGGAACCTCTTCTTTACGTGTTCACAGCTACATGTCACAGTTTTTATCTGTTCCCTGCCAACAGTTTTTGGTAAATGTTCATGCACCATTTGCTGTTCTTGTAATATCTTTCTTTAGCTCCTGTGTCAGTTCCTTTTTAGTTACTGATGTCTTAATGAGGCAAATTCTTCCTTGATGAGCTCCTGTAAGTAGATCATTGTGGGAGAGGGGCTGGGCTGGTGTCCCAGGCTGACAGAAGCGTCTATATGGGAACGGGTACTGGGCAGTTCTGTCAGCTTTTCTTCTTCCCAGGTAGTACCAGGGCCGCTCACTGCCCTCCCAGTGGTGGCAACCAGGCTCAGAAACTGCCTGCCGCAGCCCCCGCCCCTTCTAATTTCAAATCAGAGGCTACAGTCTCTCCCCAAGGGTGCACAACTTTTGGAAAATGCAAAACTGCCACTTTATCTCAGACCTCCAGCCCAAGAAACCTCCTTGTGTGGCAGCCACTGTATCAAGCATCCTTCCTCATACACAGAGCTTCGGTGTCTTTTTTTTTTTTGAGTTCGAGTCTCACTCTGTCGCCCAGACTGGAGTGTAGTAGCCGCTCCCAGCCACCGCACCCTTGATCTGCTGGGCTCCGGTGATCCTTCCGCCTCAGCCTTCCAAGTAGCCGGAATTATAGGCATGTGCTACCACACCCATCTGATTTTTTGATTTATTGTAGAGATGAAGTCTCGCCAAGTTGCCCAGGCAGGTCTCGAATCCACAGGCTCAGGCAATC
>NW_007258926.1:101403-117553 GCF_000164805.1 Carlito syrichta | reverse complement strand
GGATTATAGGCTGAGCCACCGAGCCCAGCTGCTTCAGTGTCTTATCAGAAACAGTGTACATTTAGCTGGGCACAATGTCTCATGCCTGTAATCTCAGCACTTTGAGAGGTGGAGGTGAGAGAATTGCCTGAGCCCACAGGTTCAAGGCCGGCCTAGGGAACATGGCAAGACCTTATCTCTTATAATAAATCAAAAAATTAGCCAGGCATGGTGACGCATGCCTGTGGTTCCAGCTACTTGGAAGGCTGAGATGGAAGGATCACCTGAGCCCAGCAAGTCAAGGCTGCTGTGGCCATGAGCATGCCACTGCACTCCAGCCTGGGTGGCAGAGTAAGACTCCAACTTAAAAAAAAAAAAAAAAAAAAGCAGAAGCACTGTGCATTTCAAATGATTGTTTACTTTGCTTTTCTGTGAGTTCTGAGGGGACTTGGGATGGGTCAGATTGTCTTTATGCCAGCAGGTTAACCTGGGAGTCATACTAAAAGGTCAATCTTGTATTCCTGGGTTAAATACTTCATGGTTGGGACGTTTATTTGTTACAACCCTTCTGTTAGGTCCTATTTGCTTGTGTTTTACTCAAGACTTTCATAAACATGAATGTAAAAGTGGTCTGTTCTTGGCATGTCCTGTCTGCTCTTGGGACTCCTAAAATAAGTTGTGTCGTTGTCCATGCTTATTTGATCTCTGGAACAGCTGGACTATGTAAGACTGGGTTTTTGTTCCTTAGAGGTTTTATAAAAAACCTGTGAAACTACCTAGACCTGGTTTCTTTTTCTAGGAAGCTTATGATTTCTGCTTCAATTTCTAAAAAATGCTTACTAGTCTAATCAGATTTTCTATTTCTTCTTGAGTTCATGGGGGTGATTTATATTTTCCTGGAAATTTTTCCATTTAAGCTCGATTTTCCTATTCATTGCTATCAAGTGTCTTTAGGAACTGTATAACAGGGTTCAATTCATGTTGTTTGCATTTTTCTCAATGAGACAGACCCGTTGCCATCATCCAGTAATGATTTCTGTCTTAAAGGGGGACTGGGGAGGTGAAGCCGTGAACTGGGTACCACCTTTCATCCCAGCAAGCCTGTGCCCTGCTAAAGCAGGCTCTTCCCACCTTCTCTTTCTCAGTCTTAGGAAAAGTCCTCAGTGCTGTGGGCAGTGCCCAGCTACTGATGTCCCAGAAATTCCAGCAGTTCCGGGGCCTCTGTGAGCAAAACTTGGTGAGTGTGACTGTCCTCCTCCATAGCCGGGCTTCTAGCCTTGGGCTGCCCGCCAGAGCCCTAGCTGGATGGGACCTGTGTACCTGCCAGCCCCTCTGATCTCTGTGACCCCCTCCACAGCCCAGAGACCACCCTGCTTCCTCATGGTGCTGTAAGGACAGGGGGAATGCGTGTTGGCATCCAGCATAAGAAAAGGGAGTGGCCCTAGCAGACTTCTAACACCATTTTTTTTTTTGAGTTGGAATCTCACTTGGTTATCCAGGCTGGAGTGCAGTGGCACACTCACCCCAGCATCTACCTGCTGAGCTCCAGGGATCCTTCCTCCTCAACCTTCCAAGTAGCCAGAAGTACAGGCGCGTGCTACCACGCTCGGCTAATTTCTTATTTATTGTAGAGACGAGGTATTGCCAAGTTGCCCGGGCTGGTCTCGAACCCATGGGCTCAGACAATCCACTCGCCTCAGCCTCCCAAAGTGCTGGGATTACAGGCTGAGCCACTGAGCCTGGCTCTAACACCATTTAAATGGAAAACCGAACTCCATGTGAAAACAGCCCCATGACTGCTAAAAGGCAGTTAGCCCTGGTCTAGTTATATGAAATATGTTCTATACCTAAGACCTTCAAGGTAAAAACTAAAGAACTACACCCGCTAGGCGTGGTGGCTCATGATGCCTTACCTTGCCTGCTGAGCCAGAACGGAGTCCCGGCAGCCCATCCTGTGGCATCTCCCCTGCATCCAGGGACTACATATCCAAGGGTGAAGGCAGCAGAGGCCTACAGGGACTTGGGGAGTCATGTTGTCATGGCACAGAATGGCAGGAGGCAAACAACATGGATTCTGTGGCCACACCCACCTGGGAGTGAGTTGGGCCTCTCTCCATTTCCTGTGAGCCCATGACCAAGCACCTCTGTTCATTCCCTGCAAAATGGGAACAGTTCTCTGCCTGGCATACATCAGGGACACGAACGCTTTCCTCCCCATAGTCCTACAGTGGTGGCCCTGACAAGAACTCCAGTCCAATGGATGTGCAGTGCCTCCTCTCATCACAGGATTATCCCCTGGCCCCAAGAATTTCCACTATTAAGACCAGCAAAGACCAGCAACTGGCTTTGTAAATTCAGACAGATACCAACCCAGACACTGGGAACAAGGGGACAGGACTAGTCCTCAACACCCCCCCCCCAGTGTGGGCAGGGCTAGGGCACCATGCTTGGGGCGGGGGCAGGATGAGCCTCTGCCCTGCCAGCCACACTGACCCCATCTGGCCCACAGAACCCTGATGCCAACCCACGTCCAACAGCCCAGGACCTGGCAGGGTTCTGGGACCTGCTCCAGCTGTCCATCGAGGACATCAGCATGAAGTTCGATGAACTCTACCACCTCAAGGCCAACAGCTGGCAGCTGGTGGAGACCCCGGAGAAGAGGAAGGTGAGCATGGAGCAGTGCGGAGGGGAAGTCCAGGGACAAATTCCTGGTCGGCAATAACGCTGCCCACATCGGTCAGTGCTGCTTGGCTCCCTTCTCCGTGTGTCGTCTTGAGCTGGGGGCTCACATCCATCACCGCGTGGGGTTCATGCTTGGCAGCCGTCCAGCATGCTGCTCGCTCAGTGTAGTCGAGGCTGCCCCCACAGCATGCCGTCCTTCCCGCACGTTCAGAAGAGGGAGTTCCTGGGAGAGGTGCCCACAGCCTCCAGCACTAATCCATAGGCTGTGGGAACTCGGGAGGCAGCAAGGAGGTCCCTTCCCCTGGAGCATGCTGCCCAGAGCGTTAGAGTCAGAGCTGTTCTGCCTCTTCCCTCAGGCTCCCTCTGTCACCCAGTAGAATTCTGTGACACTTACTGGTTACTGGATGATGCCCTTGGATCGAACCCCCTAGAACAGCCTGAGAAATGTGGTCTGGAGTCAGAAGACCTCAGTTCAAGTCCCGTCTCTGGCTAGTTCCTGCCTGAGCTTCAGGCACCCAGTGGTTCAAGTCAAGGGTGGGAGCAGTGGTCGGTCTGTCCTTTCCCTAGAATGTATCAGGACTCTAAGCTTGCTTTTCGCTCCTCTGCCTTGTGCTCTTCCCACTATCATTGCTTCTGTGGCTTCCTGATTCCAACTGTGTGTTGCTTGTGCCCGGCGCGGGAGGCTGGGGTGGAGCCCGGCTGCTGGCACCTAATGGGAGCAGCGCCACACAAAATGTGGCACCTTTATTTTATTTTGCCTCCCTCCTCACTGTCTCACTAAAGGAAGAGAAGAAACCACCCCCTCCAGTCCCCAAGAAGCCAGCCAAATCCAAGCCGGCAGTGAGCCGCGACAAGACCTCGGACGCCGGGGACAAGCAGCGGCAGGAGGCCCGCAAGAGACTCCTGGCAGCCAAGCGGGCAGCGTCCGTGCGGCAGAACTCGGCCACGGAGAGCGCAGACAGCATCGAGATTTATGTCCCGGAGGCCCAGACCAGGCTCTGAGACTGCAAGGAGGAAGGAAACCATTCGAAGTCATAAAAACACACACACACACAAACTCTGTGCAAATGAAACAGGACTTTCTCAACCTTTAGTATGGTTGTTCTGTCTAGAGACCCTGAGCCAACTTTCAAATTGATGCATACAAGGGCTCACAATTTGGCTTTTTTGGGTCCCTCCCAGCTTTAGGTTATGAAGATTTCACACACAAAGTCAACAAAAACCACAAACTAGAAACCTTTTTTTCCTCTTGCGGCCGTGGTGGACTAGATGGACCTCGGCAGCCCCGGCCAGCCTCCAGACCGCGGTCTTTTTACTTGTTCTGTCTGGTGAGAACTCAGCTAGCTTGTTTACAAGATGATGACCGTCCCAGGGCAGTCTTGGGCACCTGCCATGTCCTTCCTCTTTTCCCGGCTACTCCTGCTCTGACCTTGGAGTTTTCATTCTTGCGTTTTTCTCTTTTCCCTTCAGAGCTCACACAGTGGTCACCGTCATGGCGAGCGGCTTTCTGGGTCTCAGCCCCTTCTGCAGTTGAGGGCCCAGGGACAGAGAGATGGACACGCACCCCCACCCCAGGCTCACACACAGTCTCGTGCGCACACTCACACTCACGCAGACGGAGGCTCCTCACAGGAGCAGCCCCGCCACTGCCACCGCCAGCCCTGGGCAGTGCCAGGCAGGACTTGCCTCTGAGCAGATGAGGAAGGTTGTAGTTTTGAGGGGGAAATGAGACAAAGCCACAGTTACCACCCTCCAGACTCCCGCCTTTTTTTTCTCTCCACCCCTTTCTTCCTGCAGCAAAACCTAGGCCTCAGAGTGGCTTCCAGGGGCACTCGGGAGAAGGACCCCATTTTCTAGGGTTCTGTCCTCAGCCACGCCTGTGTACAGTCCCGAGGGCGGGCGGTGGGGTCTGTATGTATGTGTACATATGCACATAGACCTTAGAGTGTATATTTAACCAACGCCATCTGCTCACCCATGCCCACCAGCGCCACCGCTGGCTCTCGGGGCACCTGGCAGGAGGCGGGTGTGTGAATAGCATATATTTTTACATGTACTATATCTAGGTGTGTGTACAAGTGTGTGTAAAAATATATACCTTGTGTGTAAGCAGCCCTCTTTTTGTTGGTCTCCCCCGCCCCCAGGGGCCCATCTGCCCAGTCTCTGAGTTTTCTGTTCTACTTTTTTTTCACCCCAGTCATCCTCCTCTTTCTCTCTCCTGCCCCCTTCCCCACCCCCAGGGTGTCATGAGCCCTGAGCTGCAATGGCCTGGGCCTGCAGGGTGGGGTGGGGGAGGGCAGGGCGAGGGCTGGCCCGGCAGTGAGCTCAGTCCGTGAGGGGCTGCTCTATACTGTGTATACGACTTGGTGGCATTGGAGATGTCCTCTTGTCCGGCGCTTGCTGCAGGCGGAGCCCCCCCAGGTGAACCAGGGCCTGCTCTGGGCCCATTCCAGCTTGGCCGCTGTCTGTGACCTTGGGCAAGTCACTTGACCTCTGTGTGCCTCAACTTCCTCCTCTGTAAAATGGGGACAGTCCCTGCCCCTCCCTACCTCACAGGCATGTTGTGAGAATAAATGAGGTGACGTGTACCAAGGGCTCATGGTGTTACTGCAGCGGTGAGCCAGGTGGGGGTAAGGAGGGTGGGCACGACACCCCCGGAGACCACTCCAGACCCCTTCATGAGAGGCCGCGCTCTGGAGACAGGCTGACATGAGTGCAGGCCGTGATCCCAGCTCTGCTGCATCCTGCTCTGTGATCCTGCTCTGTGGGCACAAAAACTGCCTGCTGCCTCATCTGGAAAGCAAGTGTGCCTTGTTGGTCTCGCCACTTCTGGGAGAAGTAAATGCTTGGGAGCCGGGAGCCAGGATAGGCCAGCAGAGGCCAGCCTAGCGGCATTCCTGCCCTCCAAGACCCAGACTGACCACGCAGCCTCCTGGGTGGGACGCTCAGTGTCCTCCACAGCTGCTTCTGCCTCAGTAGCTGCATGCATTGAATGCATCTACTGAGCGGGCTGGAGGCCCAGGTGTGGCCTGGCAGATGCTAGCAGAGCCTCCATCTGGTGAGGAAGATGGTAAGCATGGCACAGTCGAGTTCAGGTTCACCACAGAAGGTAGAGGAAGAGGCAGCAACCAAACAGTGATCAGGAGCCAGCCTGCAAGTGGGTGGGGATGGCGTGCCGGGGCGGCAGCCAGGGCAAGGGCTTCCCAGGCAGAAGGAACAGGAGATCCCAGCCCCCATGGCAGGAGCGTGCCTCTCAGTTCTAGGGCCAGGCTCTGAGCCGACACACCATCCCCTCCCTTGGCCCGACCCAGCCAGGTGCCCGTGCCTGCGGGCCTGAGGGGATGCTTGGGCCCTGCCTTCTCAGGAGTTGGGCCCCACAGGCCCACCCCACCATGTGGCCGGACCCCTATGCTTGGAGCAGCCCTGGTGCTTGAATCCCAGGACACCTCTGTTAGTGTCAACTGAGCGTGCCGGTGACCACAGGTAGCTCTGATTAACTCCCGGGGCTGGCACCTTCCTTGTACCTCTCCTGCCCTGAGGTCTAGCTGAGAGCGACTTGAAGTGACTTGAAGGGTAAGTGAAGTCACGTCGGCTGTGATCCAGACACCCAGAAATGTGGGTGAATGCAGGGAGCACAAGAGCCACCCTTGCTAACAGCTCAGCTCTGCCCCAGAGGCCCTGGGAACCAGGTGTGGACCCTGGCCCTGCAGAGCCTGTTTCTGCTGTGCGGAGGAGGGACCTCCCAGGAAGGGTCCTGCAGAGGCAGGTGGGGTGTCGAGCAGAATCTGGGCCCTCCCCACCCTCCTGGCACAGCATGGAGGTGCTCCTCTGCCTGAGCTGGTGCAGCAGTATGAGGGACACCACGTGTCTGTTGGCCAGGGTTTCCAGCCGCCAGCTGCTCGCCTGACTCGCGTTACGCCTCTTGGATACTCATGCATGCAGCTGCCCCAAACCATTTGAATGTCGGTGGCGTGTGCTGTGGTATTTCTCTCCAGAACACGTCGGGCAACTCCTAAGAGTAAGGACAGCCCTGTGTGACCACATGCCATTTTCACCCTCAACTTCGCGAGAATATTCCAGGGAGCAACTGCCTCGCCAGGAGGGCATGCGATGCCCAGCACTGATGTTGCCTGAAGCACAGTCCATGCTCCAGCTGCCCCAGGACTGTCTCTCGGGCTCTTTAACACCCAGGATCCCCCTGAGGACTGGTCACTGCATTCAGTTCCCCGTCTCTCTAGTCTATCCGAATCAAAAAGACTTCCTCAACCTTTTTTGTGTTGTCAAGATGTTGACATTTTTGATGTATCCAAGCACCTTATAGAATGTCACGTGATTTGGGTGTATCTCTGTTCTCATGACCGGATTCAGATGAAATGGTTGGGACAAAAATACAACTGTCGGCTACTTGAATGCCCACAGGCGAGGCTGCGGTGGCCAGGAGCGGCCACTGCACTCCAGTCTGGGTGACTGAGTGAGACTCCAACTCAAAAAAAAAAAATACAACTGTCCCGCCTCCTGTGCCCTCCTGTTCCATCAGGGAGGCACTGTCACTTCAGGGAAAGGCTGACAGCCGCTTCCAGGGAAGCGAGGAAAAGTCCTCAGCTCTGGCCTTTCCAAAGCCTCGTCCTGAGGGAACAGGATCGGGACAGTGGTGGACAGGAAGCACCCTCCTGGAGGCTGCAGGTGGCCAGGGCGGAGGCACGGGACGGAGTCTGCAGGCCCCCCACGGGTCTCAGGCCTCCTCCTGGATCCGAAGCTGCGCAGGTTCCGGCGCTCATGGTCTTGCACGTCCCCACCCCATGGCCTGGAGGGCACAGAAGAGGCCCAACCAGTGCCAGGAGCAGCACCGGCCCAGAGGCCTTACGGGCGGACAGCAGGACGAAGCCATTGCCGCCAGGGCCCGAGGGCCAAGGACCACATGGAGCCCACGTGGGCCAGCGCTGTGGAGGACAGACCTGCTGGGACAGGGTTACCCCCACAGCAGCGGAGCGAGGTTGCAGTCGTGTCTCCTGTGCGTCTGAATGGAGGCTGAGCTGCGGGGCCAGCGGGGTCTCCTCCATCCCCCCGCCCTTCCGTATGGCCGCCCCGGGGCTCTTCAGAACGCCTGTCAGGCTGCTGGAACCCTCTCAGCCTGCTCACTGCCCCCTCACCTCGGCCTAGGAGGCCCCATCCACCCGTCCGGGGGGAGCCCCGCCCTGCGCTCTGCCCTCGCTCCGTGGGGCCTGGCTCCAGCACCCCGGCCTCCCAGCACCGCAGGCAGCGCCTGCTCCTCCTCTCGGGTCAGTTGGCCTCTCCTCAGGGAAGTCCTCCAGGCCACCGGACTGGCCGGGCCGGCACCAGCCCCTGTTCTACACTTCTAGCACACGTTACTTTTCTTTGTTGCTGTCACTGGCGTGAGGAAACCTTTTCCTGTGCGATTATACGTAAACATCTGTCTCTGCCCAGAAGATGGCAGGCTCCTGAGACAGGAATTGAGTCTTTTCGCCAGGTCCCAGGGCCTGGCACAGAGTAGCGCCTAAGGAACTGTTTCCTAATAAAAGGACTCTGGGATGAGGTACCTCAAAGAGTAAGCAATATTAGAGCTGGGTTTTGAAGGATGCACAGCGTTCTCCAAGCTGTGGCAGTGAAAGGCAAAGTGAGCACAGAGGCAGAGATGTGAGGCTGTGCTGCTGCTTGAGAAGGTGGCAGAGCCCGACAGGCCTTGAATGCCAAGTTCAGAAGTAAGGCTTTAACAAGGACCATCTTTACAGGGAGTAAGACATTTCCTGCCACAGAACCCCGCCTCCTATAAACAGGGCGCCCAGTCCCAGCCTCCATGGAGCCATGGTCCTCTCATGGTCCAGGGTTTAGCTCCAAAATGTGTCAGCAGAGCCCACGCCCAGTGAAGCCAGTGTGGCTAACAGGGGACATGGGTCCTTGGGGACCCTCAGCTATCTTATGGCTTTAACTTTCTGGAGACAGTCAAGTCCATGTCTGCATCCATGACCCGCATCTTCCCCGACCTCCAGCGTTCCCACTCACCATGCCCACCCAGATGTCTAGCAAGTGATTTCAAATAGAAGTCGTCCACCAGCTAATACAAGTAGGAATTAGAAGGCGTCAGAAAACACCAATCAGCACACGCCACAACAGCGGAAACAAGGACGTTCGACGTATTGGGTGAGACATTGATAAGACATTGACAAAATGTTACAGGCCCAAAGTAGCACTTCACAAATTACTTACTCATGAAGACACTGATTAGAAAGGGGAAAAATTAGCTGGGCTCGGTGTCTCAGCCTGTAATCCCGCACCTTTGGGAGGCTGAGGTGAGTGGATTGCCTGAGCCCACGGGTTCGAGACCTGCCTGGGCAACTTGGCGAGACCTCATCTCTACAACAAATCAAAAAATTATTAGCCGGGCGTGGTAGTGCGTGCCTGTAGTTCCAGCTACTTGGAAGGCTGAGGCGGAAGGATCGCCGGAGCCCAGCAGGTCGAGGCTGCGGTGGCCGGGAGCGGCCTCTGCACTCCAGTCTGGGCGACCGAGTGAGACTCCAACTCAAAAAAAAAAAAAAAAAGAAAAGGAAAAAGTAGTCACTCATGATGGATAAATCTGGTAGACACTGACTTAACCAGGTAGTCGAGTTAACTTCGCCAGGGTGGGACGACTGACATTCTGTAGCGTCCTCCGTGGTGTTCCTGTCGAAAGTCACCACAAGCACACACAAGTGACCCACTAGACTCCAAAGCTGTCACTGTTAGGAAGGACAAAGAAAAGCTAACAAACAGTTCCAAATTAAAGACTTGTCAGTAGACACAGAAGAAGCATTTGACAAAACCCAGCACCCTCTCATGGTAAAAACACTCAACGTCCTAGAAAGAAGAGAACATTCTCCAGCAGGAAAGGACATCTACAAAAACCCACAGGTAACACGAGATTTCATGGTGCAATGCTGAAAGCTCCCCTGAGATCAGGACGATCCAAGGCTGCCCCCACACCCTGAGATCAGGGCAAGTCGAGGCTCTCCCCTACCCCGAGATCAGGACGAGCCAAGGTTGTCCCCACACCCCAACATCAGGGCGAACCAAAGTTCTCACACCCTGAGATCAGAACGAGCGAAAATGGGCCCCACATCCCAAGATCAGGACAAGCCAAGGCTGCCCCAGCACCCTGAGGTCAGGGCGAGACAAGGCTGTCCCCGCATCCCAAGATCAGGACGCACCAAGGCTGTCCCCACACCCCAAGATCAGGACGCGCCAAGGCTGTCCCCGCACCCCAAGATCAGGACGAGCCAAGGCTGTTCCTGTATCCTGAGATCAGGACGAACCTAGGCTGTCCCCACACCCTGAGATCAGGATTAGCCAAGGCTGTTCCTGCACCCCAAGATCAGGACAAGCCTAAGCTGTCCCAGCACTCTGAGATCAGGATGAGCCAAAGCTGTCCTCGCACCCCAAGATCAGAACCACCCAAGGTTGTCCCAATACCCTGAGATCAGACTCTCCAAGGCTGTCTCCAAACCCTGAGAACAGGATGAGCCAAGGCTGTCCCCACACCCGTCCATTCAAAGTCACACTGCAGGTGGCAGCCAGGGACCGTGTTTGGGCACCACCTATCCAGCTGTGACCCAGTGGTAGTGATCCAGTGAGTTCAAAAGGCAGCAAGTTGGGAGAAGAGATTTATTTTTTGTCAGGTAAAGGGACTTACGAGTTAGGCTAATGTTGTGAAAACCACTGTCTCCCAGAACAAAGGAGTCAAGGGATTATATAGGTTGAGTTTTAAGAAATCATTCTCAACTAGGCTCGGTGGCTCAGCCTGTAATCCCAGCAGTTTGGGAGACTAAGGTGAGTGGATTGCCTGAGCCCGCGGGTTCGAGAAGCGCCCAGGCAACTTGGCGAGACCTCATCTCTACAATAAATCAAAAATTAGCCGGGCGTGGTAGCGCGCGCCTGTAGTTCCAGCTATGTGGAAGGCTGAGGTGGAAGGATCGCCAGAGCCCAGTAGGTCGAGGCTGCAGTGGCCGGGAGCGGTCACTTCACTCCAGTCTGGGTGACAGAGTGAGACTCCAACTCAAAAAAAGAAAGAAAGAAAGAAAGAAATCATTCTCGTTACCTGAGGCCAGTAGCCCCTCACCAACCTGAGACCGTCTGGTGGTCTTCCAAAGCTCTGGGCAGGTCGGGCCCTGGTTATGGTTTCCCAACAGGTGGATGATGAGCCTGGTTGAGGAGGTGGGTCCTCCAAATACACCTGAAGGTGTAAGCAGCAGCAAAGTGGTGGGGCACATTCCAAGGGCGAAGCAGGGAAAAAACAGAAAGGGAGCGCTTTATATTCAAGCCTGCTGTGATTGTAACTGGGATCTGACAAGAAATAAGCTTTCTAAATCTAAGTGAGCATTATATTGATAGAGATGTGTGAAAAATTGGGAGGCAGTGAGCACGGTGGCTCACACCTATAATCCCAGCACTTGGGAGGCAGGGGCAAGAGGATTGCCTGAGCCGAGGGGTTCGAGACCAGCCTGGACAACATGGTGAGACCTCATCTCTACAATAAATCAAAAAATTCAGCCAGGAATGGTGGCGCAGGCCTGTAGTTCCAGCTACGTGGAAGGTTGAGGCGGAAGGATCGCCGGAGCCCAACAGGTCAAGGCTGTGGTGGTCGTGAGCATGCCACTGCACTCCAGCCTGGGCGACAGGTGAGACTCCAACTCAAAAAATAAAGACCGGGCACAGTGGCTTACGCCTATAATTCCAGCACTTTGGGAGGTGGAGGTGAGAGGACTGCTTGAGTCCAGGGGTCCGAGACCAGCCTGGGCAACTTGGTGGACCCCATCTCTACAGAAAAATTAAAAAATGACCCAGGCGTGGTGGTGTGCGTCTGTGGTTCCAGCTACTTGGAAGGCTGAGGCAGAAGGATCACCTGAGCCCAGCAGGTCAAGGCTGCAGTGACCATGAGCGTGCCACTGAACTCCAGCCTGGGTGACAGAATGGGACTCTCACTCAAAAGAGAAAAAAAAAGGAAACCATAAGGTATGTACTAGAGACTATTAGAACCAGTAAAGGAACTCAACAAGGTTGCTATGTGCACCATCCATGTATGGAACGCAGCTGCATTTCTATATACTACTGTGTTAGAATAAAAAACACAGGCTTGGTCTTTGTCCTTAGTTCCTGGCACACAGCTCCTAAAACTCTGAATCTCCAGAGCGATAAGAATGTAATTTGTATGCTGATGAGATGACTGGTGGGTGGGGGCCCTTAGATAGCTTCCGGACCAGGGTTGGGCACCAGAAAGATCCAGACAGGATTGCAGGGTTGGACTTTCAGTCCCAGCCCCAACGCCCAGCTCTGAGCGGGAGAGGGGCTGCAGGCTGTGCTGGTCTCCACAGCCCGTGGTTTACTCTGTCACACCTACGCACGAAGCCTCCGCGAAGAACCCCGGGCGGCAGGGTTTCAAGAGCCGAAGGCTGGTGAGCACATCACGAACTGGGAGGTGGCTACCCTGGAGCGAGCATGGAAGCTCCGTGCTCTCCTGCCGGCACCCTGCCCCGTGCGTTGCTGTCATTTGTCTGTCCTGAGATACAGCCTGTATAATGAGCCTGCAGCAGTAACTCATCTGTTTCTCTGACTTCTGAGAGCTGTTCTAGCAAATTACCCAATAGGGAGAGGTTTATGGGAACCCCCATTTGTACCAAAGTTGGACAGAAGTGTGGGTAGCCTGGGGACTCAATACTTCAGGGGGAGTCTGAAATGAGAGCGGTCTTGTGGGACTGAGCCCCAAACCCGTGGAGTCTGATGCTAACGCCAGGCAGTGTCAGAATTGAATTGAAATGAGTTCCAGTTGGTATCCAAAAAGTTGAGGAACTGGTCGGTGTGAGGTTAAAAACGCACATATTTGGTGTCAGAGGTGTTCTGCGTAAAAACAGCTCAACTACCAACGAACACTCTGAAAATAAAATTAAGAAAACAATTCCAAGTACAATAGCATCAAAAAAATGAAATAGGCCAGCACAGTGGCTCACACCTGTGATCCCAGCACTTCAGAAGGCCAAAGCAGGAGGACTGCCGAGCCCAGGAGTTTGAGACCACCCTGGGCAACATAGTGAGACCTCGTCTCTACAAAAAATAAAATTTAAATGAAATTCTTAGGAGTAAATTTAACAAAAGAAGATTTGCACACTGGAAGCTACAAAAAAAATCACTGAAAGAAAATGTTAAAGACATAAGTAAATGGAAGGGCATGTCATGTTCATCGATTAGAAGACTTAGTATTCTGAAGACGGTATTACTGCCCCCAAACTAACCTACAGATTCAACACAACCCTTCTCAAAATCCCAGCTCCCTTTGCCGCAGAAATTGACAAGCGCTTGCAAAAATTCATGTGGAAATGTAAGGGACCCTGAGTAGCCAAAATGGTCTTGAAGAAGAAGAACAAAGTTGGATGACACACATCCCAACGTCAAAACTTACTACAAACTAAAGTAATCAGGATCGTGATAGACATGTGTATCAATCAATGAAGAACCAGAACTGAGAGTCCAAAACCCATACATGAATGGACAACTGATTTTCAACAATGGTGTCAAATTAAGTCAGTGAGGAAAGAAGTCTCAACAAACAGTGCTGGGATGACTGGATCCTTATCTCACAACACACACAAAGTTAGCTCATGTGGGTTAAAGACGTACACTTAGCCGGACACGGTGGCTCACGCCTGTAATCGCAGCACTTTGGGAGGTGGAGGTGAGAGAATTGCCTGAGTCTAGGGGTTCGAGACCAGCCTGGGCAACTTGGCAAGACCTCGCATCTACAATAAACCAAAAAAAAAAAAACAAAAAGAATTAACCAGACATGGTAGTGCAAGCCTGTAGTTCCAGCTACTTGGAATGCTGAAGCAGAAGGATCACCTGAGCCCAGGAAGTGGAGGCTGCAGTGGCCGTGAGCATGCCACTGCACTTCAGCCTGGGCGACAGTGAGACTTCTACTCAAAAAATAAAATAAAGATGTACACTTAAAAGCTACAACTAGGTCAGGTGTGGTGGCCCAGCCTGTAATCCCAGCACTTTGGGAGGTGGAAGCGAGAGGAATGCCTGAGCCCTGGGTTCGAGACCAGCCTGGACAACTCGGTAAGTCCTCATCTCTACAATAAATCAAAAAGATTAGCCAGGCATGGTGGCACAAACCTGTAGTCCCAGCTACTTGCAAGGCTGAGGCAGAAGGACCATCTGAGCCCAGCGGGTCAAGGCTGCAGTAGCTGTGATAGTGCCACTGCACTTCAACCTGGGTGACAGAATGAGACTCTGACTCAAAAAAAAAAGAAAGAAAGAAAGAAAAAAAAATTCCTTAGAAGAAAGCATAAATGTAAATCTTCATGATCTTGGATTAGGCAATGGTTTCTTGGATTCAATGGTTTCTTTCTCCAAAACCACAAGCAACCAAAGAAAAAAATAGATAAACAAATCTTCATCAAAGTTAAAAACATCTGTGCTTTAAGGAACAATCAAGAAAGTGAAAAGAACTGGCCGAGCTCCGTGGCTCAACCTGTAATCCTGCGCTTTGGGAGGCTGAGGTGAGTGGACTGCCTGAGCCCACGGGTTCAAGACCCGCCCAGGCAACTTGGCGAAACCTCGTCTCTACAATAAATCAAAAATGAGCCGGGCGTGGTAGCGCGCGCCTGTAGTTCCAGCTACTTGGAAGGCTGAGGCGGAAGGATCGCCGGAGCCCAGCAGGTTGACGCTGGGGTGGCTGTGAGTGTGCCACTGCACTCCAGCCTGGGCCATAGCGTGAGACTCCAACTCAAAAAAAAACTTCAATAAGCATATGAAAAATTATCCAATGTCATTAGTCATTAGGGAATGGCAAATCAAAACCACAATGGGATATCACCTCACACCCAATAAAATAGCTAGAATCAGTTCTGACTATGGAGAGCAAGGTGGAAGGACTACGAAAGCCCAGAAATTTGAGTCCTGGGCAACACAATGAGACTCTGTCTCTAAAACAAAGACAACAAGTGTTGGTGAGAAAGCAGAAATATTGGAACCCTCCTACATTGCTGGTGGGAATTCAGAATGGTGCAACATTGTGCAAAACAGTTTGGAAATTCTTTAAAAAGTTCAATATGGAGGAGTTGTCATATAGTCCAGCAATTCCACCCTTATATACCCAAGAAAGTGAAAACATCCACACACGAACTTCCATGCAAATGTTCACAGCAACATTATTCATAATATGCAAAAGTTGGCTGGGCTTGGTGGCTCAGCCTGTAATCCCACGCTTTGGGAGGCCGAAGTGAGTGGATTGCCTGAGCCTGCGGGTTCGAGACCCGCCTGGGCAACTTGGCGAGACCTCATCGCTACAATAAATCAAAAATTAGCCGGGCGTGGTAGTGCGCACCTGTAGTTCCAGCTGCTTGGAAGGCTGAGGCGGAAGGATTCCCGGAGCCCAGCAGGTCGAGGCTACGGTGGCCGGGAGCAGCCACTGCACTTCAGTCTGGGTGACAGAGTGAGACTCCGACTCAAAAAAAAAAAAGAAATCAGAACTCTTGTACACTGTCGATGGGAATTTAAAATGGTGTGGTCACTGTGGAAACAGTTACTGTAGTTCCTTAAAATATTAAAAATAGAATGACCATTTGATCCAATAATTCCACTTCTGGGCATACACCCAAAAGAAACGAAAACAAGGACTTATATGTCCAGAATGTCAGGTTAGGGGGAAAAAGGACTTGAAGAGACATTTACTCACACTCATTTACCCACAGTAGCATTATTCAGACGAGCCCAAAGGTGAAGCGACCCAGTGTCCAACCACAATGACAAGATAAACCAAATACGGCAGATCCGCACAACGTACTGTCATTCAGCCCTAAAAAGGACGGAGACTTGGACACATGTTCAATAGGCTAAACTTTGAGGGTGCCACGCTGCATGGAATAGGACAGTCACCAAAGGGTAAGTGCTGTGTGTGTCCACTTAGATGAGGCTCCCATGAATGGTCACATTTGCAGGGACAGCAAGCGGGATAATGGTGGCCCAGGGCTGAGAGTCAGTGCTTCCTGGGCCGCATTTCAGTTGGAGGAGGTGAAAGAGTTCCCGAGATGCCTGGTGATGACAGGTGCATACACAGTGAGCACTTCCCAAACACAGAACTGTAAGTCATGGTGAAAAGGATAATTTTATGTAATTTTTTTAAATGTAAAAAACAGGGATACTAGGCCAGGAGGGGTGGCTCATGTCTGTAATCCCAGCACTTTGTGGGGCTGGGGTGGGAGGATCACTTGAGGCCAGGAGTTCAAGACTAACCTGAGCAACATGAAGAGACTCCATCCTAAAAAAAAACCAAAAAACAGGAACTCTAAAGATACACGACAATGAACGAACAAATGGTCTTAGATTAGATCTTGGACCAGAAAAAATGTCTATAAAAGACATTATTGAGCCGGGCTTGGTGGCTCAGCCTGTAATCTCACGCCTTTGGGAGGCTGAGGTGAGTGGATTGCCTGAGCCCGCGGGT
>NW_007258926.1:100218-101263 GCF_000164805.1 Carlito syrichta | reverse complement strand
CGGAAGGATCGCTGGAGCCCAGCAGGTCGAGGCTGCGGTGGCTGAGAGCGGCCACTGCACTCCAGTCTGGGCGACCGAGTGAGACTCCAACTCAAAAAAAAAAAAAAGATGGTATAAGAAGTGAGGAGGTGTAAACCAAGAACTCAGATGGGATCAGTGCAAATAACACTAAAGAAAAAGAAATAGCCAACTCCGTGGCTCAGCCTGTAATCCCGCGCCTTGGGAGGCTGAGGTGAGTGGATTGCCTGAGCCCGCGGGTTCGAGACTCGCCTGGGCAACTTGGTGAGACCTCATCTCTACAATAAATCAAAAATTAGCTGGGCGTGGTAGCACACACCTGTAGTGCCAGCTACTCGGAAGGCTGAGGCGGAAGGATCGCCGGAGCCCAGCGGGTCGAGGCTGCGGTGGCCGGCAGCGGCCACTGCCCTCCAGCCCGGGCGACAGAGTGAGACTCCAACTCAGAAAAAAAAACAAAAACAACAAAGCCTTGTCACGCCCTTCTCTAGGGGCTGTGATAATGTGGGCGGACATTAGTGGGTCTCTGTGTCAAGATCTCCCAGACATCTGCAGGTGGTCAATGAGGAAGTCACAGCAGTCACGTCTACCTGATTGCAACACCTCCAGGGAAAAGGGTTTAAGGCAGGACTCCGGGGGCTACAGCGCCACACTCACCTAGGGTGTAGGCCTGCTCCCTGTCTGTGGGGAGTGAATTTATCTTAAATAAATCTTTTCTTCTCCCGCCACCTTGTGTGTTGCAGTCGTTGCATCGCTGGGATCTCCGGGTGACCTGCGCACACCTCGGGCACGCCGGCTCCAGGGAGGCTGCGCCCCTTCGCCTCCCTGTCCGTCCTATCACCCACACCCTAGCCGCGCCCTAACGGAAAGACAGTTGCTGTTTCTGAATTCTCGGAGTCCCATCGTGGACTCCTGGCTTCCACGCTGGCTCGGACCCCTCCTCCCCCCAGACCCTACTAGGGCACCTTCGGGTCTGCCCAGAGCCCCGCCGCCCCTCCGGCTTGGAGAGCGCCTCACGGTCGCCCGGCCC
>NW_007258926.1:95086-99209 GCF_000164805.1 Carlito syrichta | reverse complement strand
CATGCCCCCCAGAGCATCCCCGCCCCCGTCCCTACACCCTGGGGCAGGAGAGAGGCAGGTGGCCAAGGAGCCTCTGGCACACACGTGCTGTATGCCACAGACGAGCCTACCTTCTGGGCCGTCTGCCCCTGGTGCCTGCGGTGGGAGGTCTCACTGCGGACCAGGGCCCAGGGCTGGCAGAACGCTCTCCCTGCCCTCCAGCTGCCCTGAGGGATGAGTGGGGTGACTGAGGGAGGTGCCCAGCCCTGGGAACTGTGCGGGAGTGGGGCCTAGGTTGGGTCTGGCTTCAGCCCACGGCATTGCTGACAACGGGTGGGATGTGGCCATCAGCACCTAGTCGCAGCCAGGCCAAGTGTCAGGGACAACCCTGGTGTCTAGGGCCCTGGGAGGGGAAGTGATGGCTCCAGGCTCAAAGCCCAGCCTGTCTCTGTCCCCGTCACTCTGGGCAGATGGTTCCTTCTTTGTTCAGGCTCAAGAGCAGCCAGGGCCAGGTATGCCACGCACTGACCCAAACCTAGCCCAGGGGTCCGGCTTCCACCAGCCTCCCCCTCCCCTGGGCACTTCCTTTCTGGGGCCTGCTCTCCTAACTGCACCCCACCCCTCGCCTTCCAGGACTGCCATGGCGGACGTGGCAGCCTTGTGCAAACCTCAAGGACGGTGTCCCTGGCCATATCATGGCAGAGAGCGGGGACGGGTAGGAGGGTGGTGGTGACAGTGCTGGCCCCATGGCCTCTGCCAGGCACAGCACCCTGCTCCTCTGTGCTCAGCCTTCTGTGGGTGCCAGGAGTCCACATTCCCAGAACACTGGACACAGGATCAGAACCTTCCAAATCACAGGAGGCTCAGCACCTCCGCACCTCCCCTCCCACTCCAAGCATGGTGCCAGGGGTTTTGGTCTACCCACTAAGCCATTCAGGAGACACCGATGGCTGGGCATCTTAGTCCAGGAAGACAGGCAGCCACTGTCTCGTGACTACAGGCAGCCGTGACTCTGGGGAACAGGCCGGGGCTGGGCTGGCCGGGATCCCAGCTCAGGGCTGCAGACCACAGAGACCAAGGACCAAGAATGACTTGAACAGGGTCATGGGATGAAGGCCTGGAAACAGCTTCAACACTCACAACCGCGCACATCTGGGATGAGAAAACGGGCAGCACAGGCAGAGAAGCTTCGTGGAGGCCCCAGACCACGTGGCTAAGGGCAGAGGGGGCAGCAGTCTGGGGGCTGATCCAGGCCCACCACTGCCCCAGTGAGAGGGAGAAGGCACGAGGCCCTCAGGCACACAGTCCCACAAGCTGTGACTACGGTAGGGAACAAGTCCCTTGCCTGGTCCCCGTTCCCCCGTCAGCACGGTGGAGGCAGCAGTTGCGCTCATACGGACATTCATTATACAAGTATCTGTCAGCCCCACTGTGGCCTGGGGAATGGTGTAGATGGGGTTTGTGCTCGTCCTGATCGTGAGGGAGGGAGATCTTTAAATGTTTACTGTGAAAGCCAAGGAGAGGGGAACAGCTTGGGGAGGGGCTCTCAAAACTGGGCTGGAGAGGGAAGAGCCCTATGGGAGGAGCCGAGGAGACCAGTCGGGGTGTGGCTGGAAACAGCCAGGGGCCAGTTTAGCAGGATCCGAGGCCACAGAGAGACACCAGGACGGGTGCCTGGGGACTCAGAGAGAGGCCAGGGAGGGTTCACACAAGCCTTGAATGCCAGGCCTAGGGACCCGGACTCCCTCTGAGGGGCAGCAAGACCCTTCAAGGGCTTGGAAGTGTCAGGTGCAAACCTGGGTCCGTGTGGATGGGAGAGACTGGCCGGAGGCTGAGGAGCCGGGCTTCTCTGCTTGAGAGCACCTCATATCCTGTAAGCACTAGGGAGTGAGGATGAGGAGGGCCTAGGCTCAGTTTGTCACCCACCAGGCAGCTCAAGCTCCCTGAGGTGGGCAGCCAGGGGTCAGCTGCCCAGAGCCTCCTTGGGCAGCATGGGATGTGGCGGGAGGACGAGGAATGCGGGGAACGCGGGCTGCCGATCCCGCTCCTTCCCGAGGCCCAGGCGGGGCCCTTACCGCCTCCCACGTGTCGCCCACTGTGTATCTTGCACAGGAGATGGACAGTGTAAATGCTACTAAGGATTAAGGGAGAAAAAGCCTGTTGGTGGCTGGCACCAAGCCCAATCCTAAGCAGTCACAGCAGAAATAGCTTACTCCATGCCCGGCATGGTTCCAGGGGATGGCCCCAACACAGCCAATCCCCACTGCTGGGCAGTCCTGCTGTCTCCATTCCCGGGGGGACACTTGGGCTTGGAAAGGCAGGAGCCCAGGCCTGTGGGAGGCCTTGAATGCCAGGCCAGGAGCTAAAGGCCAGTCTGAGGAAGGCAGGGAAATTCCCAGAGCCATACGGCCCCACCCGCTTTCTGCAGGGAAGCCCACCCACCTGAAGCCAAGATGTCCAGCAAGCGGGCCAAGGCCAAGACCACCAAGAAGCGGCCACAGCGGGCCACGTCCAATGTCTTCGCGATGTTTGACCAGTCCCAGATCCAGGAGTTCAAGGAGGCCTTCAACATGATCGACCAGAACCGCGACGGCTTCATCGACAAGGAGGACCTGCACGACATGCTGGCCTCGCTGGGTGAGTGGGGCGGGGGAGGGGAGAGAGCGTGGGGTCTGTGGGGCTCTTCTGGACAGCGAGTGTGGCGCCCACCTCAAGAGCCGCTGACATCACTCTGTCCAGTTAGCAGGGTCATGGAGGCACTGAGCAGTTCGGGGATCTGTGTGCAGCCAGCACAGAACTTGAACCTGGATGGGCTGACCTCAGGGTGGGCTGTCTCGGGCAGGTCTGTGCACGGGGCTTCAGCAGCACGTCACATGAAGAAAGGGACGGGCAGCTTCGTGATGTTGGAACTGCAGGCTTTCTGTTGGACAGACGGAGAAACTGAGGGCTCGAGGGATGGGCAGAGCCCTCCTCTCCTTGAGGTCACCTGTCCCAGCCTCTCCTAGCCGCTCGCTCCCAGTGACTTCCCCAGAATCGGGATCTTAGGGCCGAAAAAGCTCAGGAATCCAACTCGCTATTGCAGATGGAGAAGCGGAGGCCTTGAGGCAGGGCATCCAGAAACCACGCCCCAGCCTGTGGGCCTGCCCCAATGCCTCCCATGTGCTGGCCCCAGAGAGCCACTCTCAGCCCCAGTTCCCAGCACCCACTTCTTCCCGGGTGAAAGCATCTGACCAAGGTGCTGGCAAGGCGCAGAGGTGGCAACCAGGGACGGCCAAGCCACAAGCTTTAGGGCCAGAGCATTCTGAGCACTGCCCTGTGTCCATTTCCTTTCCTGTGTAATAGGGACGTGACCCTCATGTGTACCCACAAGGTGTCTGCCTCGCAGGGCTGACAGGACACTGCCTGCATCCAGCTTCCCTGGATGTCTCCTGGAAGCTTCCCTCCCCCCAGGTCACCTGGCAGGAAGTGAACTCCATGGCTCTCACCTGGAGCCCTCCCAGCTTCCCAGAGGGGCAACTGAGCCAGTGAGGAGGGCTGGCTCTTAGTGTCCCCAGGGTCCTGATGCCACAGTTCCCCGAGCCTCGGCTTCCCTGGCCATCCCAGAGGGACAGAGCGGGGTGTGTGAAGCTCAGAGGAGACAGGGACATGGAGGCTCCTTTCCAGTTACAAGGCAGCACCCCCCAGGGCCCTGAACCCAGGACTTGGATATCGACCCAGAAAAACATGCTCACGTCAGGGGGCTGCAGGTCAGCCACAGCCTTCTGGTCAGGAACATCATCATCGAGTTAAAAAAACACTGGGCACAGCAGCTCGCACCTGTAATCCAGCACTTTGGGAGGCAGAGACCAGAGGATTACCTGAGCCCATGGGTTTGAGACCAGCCTGAGCAACTTGGTGGGACCTCGTCTCTACAACAAATTTAAAAAAAGAATTAGCCGGTCATGGTGGTGTGCACTTGTAGTTTCCACTACTTTGAAGGCTGAGGTGGAAGGATTGCCCGAGTCCAGCAGGTGGAGGCTGTGAGCATGCCATTGCACTCCAGCCTGGACAACAGAGTGAGACTCCAACTTAAAAACAAACAAACAAAAACAGCCGGGCTCAGTGGCTCAGCCTGTAATCCCGCGCCTTTGGGAGGCTGAGGTGA
>NW_007258926.1:94335-95066 GCF_000164805.1 Carlito syrichta | reverse complement strand
CCACTGCACTCCAGTCTGGGCGACAGAGTGAGACTCCAACTAAAAAAAAAAAAACAACCAAGAACAGTAGCCCTAAACCCTGCAGGTATTCTCTTAAATCTCGAAGCCATCCCCTTTGACAGAGCAGTTGTCTTTTCCACTTTACAGAGGAGGAGACAGGCTCAGAGAAGTTACGTAATTTGCCCCAGGTCACGTAGCTACTAAGTTGTAGGACTGAAACATGAACGCAGCCATTGGTTTCAGAGTCCACACGGCTGTGCCAAACATCATCGTGAGCGTTGTGCAACCATTGTCTCATTTACCGTCACAATCCTTCTACGGGATGGAGGAAACTGAGGCACAGAGCCAGGATTCAAACCCAGGCTTGTGCGACGCCAAGTGCTGGCCTGGACTCTGGGGCTAGGCTGTCTGGGTTCAAGGGCCAGGTCCACTCCCTGCTCTCTGTGTACCCCCAGACAGTCTCCTCACGTCTCTGTGCCCCGGGTCACACCTGTGGGGCGAGGGGGACCCTGACCTCAAGTGTGGTGAAAGTTAGCTTCAGCAGAGCGTTTTGCAGCCGGACCTGCAGCCCTGCTGACGCGAGCATGTTCTTCTGGGTCGAGGCGGTCAGAGATGGCGACTCTGGCCAGACGCGCAGACCCGCCGGGAGCTGCCAAGGCAGCGGGAACTCCTGGCACCCCCTGGCGTGGCTGCCCAGGCCTTTCTCCACGTTCCTCTCACATGGGCCCCGC
>NW_007258926.1:89761-94275 GCF_000164805.1 Carlito syrichta | reverse complement strand
AAGCTGAACGGCACCGACCCGGAGGACGTGATCCGCAACGCCTTCGCCTGCTTTGACGAGGAGGCCTCAGGTCAGCAGCAGCCAGCGCGCGTGCCCGGGGGCTGGTGGTGCCGGCCGTCCGCCCCGGGCCTTCAGGGCCCCTCCCGCCAAGGGCAGAGCAGACGACCCCGTCTCCTCGTTTCTGTTACCAGAACTGTCAGGGTGAGGCTGGGCCGGGCACTGCGGCTCACCCCCGTCATCTCAGCACTTTGGGAGGCCAAGGAGAGAGGCGCGCTTAAGGCCAGGAGTTTGAGACCCGCCTGGTCAACATAGTAAGACCTGTCTCTACAAAAAGTGTAAAGCACGCCAGCCAGGCCCTGTCCCACATGCCTGTAGTCCCAGCTGCTTGGTAGGCTGAGGCGAAAGGACCACTTGAGCCCAGGAACGCAAGGCTGCAGGAGCTATGATCACACCCCACTGCACTCCAGCCTGGGAGACACAGTGAAGCCTTGTCTCTAAAAAGGCCAGGCAGCATCCTTGTTCTCCCCAGGAAGGCTCGGCCACAGCAGCCCGTATCCACCAAGGTGTCCCACTCCTAACTCACCTGTTGGCCTGACGAACACTCTTCCGTCTGCTTCAGACCCTTCCAGAGGCAAATCTCATCATGCCCTTCTTACTAGCAAGCTACAGACACCAGCCCCCACCCTCAGAGCTTCTAAGAGGACTCTGTCCCACTGCTCATTTTTCCCAGGGACATGCCATGGTGATGCTGGCAACATTAGCACCATGTTGGCCCACCGTAGGCCTGAGCGTGTTCAGATCATGTTCCTGACTACCCTCACAGCCCATCCCCCCACAGTTGGCATATTTTCATCTCCAGTTTTTCAGCTCAAACAGGCACAGAGAGGTTAAATACTTTGCCAAAAGTCACACAGTTAGGGAGAGTAGGAATCAGCATTCCAGCCCAGGGGTAGAATTCCGAGTCCTCCTGCCATGTCCGCTCCTCCAGCTGACCAGAGGGTGGGCTTTGTCTTCTGGCCGCTCCAGTCTGCAAGGACCAGCCGGGGACTGAGGGATCATGGGTGCTGTGTGTGTCCCAGCCCAAGTTCCTGCTCTCATGTGCCCACCCTGCCCCCAGGTTTTATCCACGAGGACCAGCTCCGGGAGCTGCTCACCACCATGGGCGACCGCTTCACGGATGAGGAGGTGGACGAGATGTACCGCGAGGCACCCATCGACAAGAAAGGCAACTTCAACTACGTGGAGTTCACGCGCATCCTCAAACACGGCGCCAAGGACAAGGATGACTAGGCCACCCAGCCCTTCCGACGCCAGGCCCCGTCCCAGTCGCTCCCTCCCCTGCACACTCCCAGCTCCATGCCACGACCCTGCAGGACCCTCTTGGGGACCCTCCCTTGAGTGGCCAGGGTCCCAGCTCCCAGGGAAGGGAACAGACCGAGAGAGGCACCCGGCAAGGGACACACGCTGACGGGAGGCAGGCATGCCTCTGTGACCCTTCCAAAACCATCCTCTGGGGAGATGGGCCAGGGCAGGGCCCAGGGGCGCCACGTGAAGGCCCCTCGGGGAAGCCCAGGCCTCAGCAGCGGCCTGACCATTCCTGGCTGCCCTGGCAGAAAGGGCCCCGGTCCCGGATTGACACCGCTGCATGCGCAGCCCCACACAAGCACAAGCTCACCAGGGTCCCCCGCCCTCCCCCCCATCCAGCCACCAGAGCACACCCACCTGCCACAGGAATGTGCTCCAGAAGACGCAGGCAGAGCGGACACTTGTCCCGGGGAGGCAGAACCCCAATAGAAGGCTGAGCACTGCTTCGGGTCTGTGTGTCTGTGGCTGCGGTGAAAGAGGGGACCCTGGGCTCGGAACACCCTCCCACTCTCGCCCCATCCCCCGTGGCCGCCCTGGCCAGGGCAAGGGCTGGGTATCCCCAGCCACACGATCCCTCCGTCGGGGGGCTCAGTGCCCAGCTGTAACCAGCAGGGGACAGCGGACGGGGGGGATGGGCCTCCTGGCCCCATGGCAAGGAGAAGGCAGAGAGGAGAGGACCGTGGGGATTGCCACCACCAATCCCAGGGGAGGGTTCTGGACCTCTGAGGGGGCAGAGGTCAAGGTCACATAGCCCGCAGGACTACATCTTGGGTCCCATCAATGCTCCAGGAGGGCAGGTGGTCCTGGAAGAACAGGAAGGCTCTGGGGAGTGATGAGGTGAGGGTCCCAGCAGCTCAGGTTGGAGGTGGGAAGAGGTTTCCCAGCCCTGCTGTCCCCCCTGACTTGGTGCAGGGCCACCTGCCGCACTCTGGCAGCGGCAGAGTCATCCAGCCCGCAGAGCGTTGGGCTGCAGTTTCCTGCACGCCTCGCCATGTGTGCAGGGTGGGCAGGGCCAGGACCCCTGCTACGTGGGAGTCATAGGGACACTGTGAAGGTGCCTGAGGCACAAGGGGCTGAAAGAGCAGAGCTGAGGAGGCGGGGACTGCCTGAGGCCACGCAATGGGTCTGGAGCAGTGTTAGGGTGGACCATCTTACCTGCTGGACCCAGCTCAGCCCTGCGGGCACTGCCCCATCTACAGGACAGCCAGAGCCATGGCAGAGGCCCCAAGTCAAGCCCAGGGAGAGTTGAGCACCAAGGGATCTGTACCAGCCCGGAGGCCCTAACCTCCCGCAGGCCTCACCCCGGCGCCAGGCCCTTGTCAGAGCCTGGATGAAATCTCTTTCCTTGGCTCCACGTTGAGCCCACAAATCCCTGATCTCAACTCTGATGGAGCCAGCTCCAAACCAGGCCAGGTGTGCTCCCAACCACATCCTTGTCCCTAGCCCCAGACTGTGGGCACCTGGCTGCACCCAGGGCCAGAGTGACCCCCAGGCTGGCCACCCATCACTGCTGCCAGCCCCAGGAGAGGGCCTGGGAGGTGGGGGAGGGGACTTTGGGTGTCCACCGCGAGCACTGGCCACAGGTGCCAGATGCCAGGGCCACAGTCCTCTGGGCAAGCCCCTGCGACACCAGAGGCCGTTCTGGAAGGAGGCAGGGCTGTGTCGCCCAGATGCCAGGGCCTAGGGTGCGATCCTGCCACAGCCTGCATCCTCCATCTCCGGCTTCACTGTTTCAGAACCGGCCTGGGGCGTGACAGGATCTCCCAGAAAGTGCTCTGGGTAGGAGGGCAGGATCAGTGGGCATCTGTAGGAGCAAAGAGGGAAAGACGGTGCTCCAGGTGTGCAGACAGTTCGAGCAAAGGTCCAGAGGCAGGAACACATGGGGCATGTCCAGGAGCCGGGGAATAAGATGGTTCTTCTTGTCAGGAACTAATTCATTTATTTAATTTTTGTGTAGAGACAGGATCTTGCTATGTTGCCCAGCCTGGGCTTCAACTCCTGACCTCAAGACGCCTCAGCCTTCCAAGCACTGGGGGTACAGGTGTGAGCCACCATGCCTGGTCCAAGGAATTATTTTATTGAGGTATTAGCAGTTTTTCAGAAAAAGAAGAAAATAATGCGTTTTATTTATCTCAGGCAACATTTAGATGTATCAATCAAGCACACCCAGAACTTTTCAAGTCTAGCACAAAACCCAGAAGCCACAAAGACTGACAACTTTAAATGCACTAAGCCTTAATACTTTCTGCAGGGCTAAAGAAACCATGAAAGTGAGGCTAGGCACGGTAGCTCACACCTGTAACCCCAGCACTTTGGGAAGCTGAGGCGAGAGAGTTACTTGCGCCCACGGGTTAGAGACCAGCCTGGGTAACGTAGTAAGACCCCATCTCTACAAAATGTGGGTGTGGTGATACACGTCTATAGTCCCAGCTACTCGGGAGGCTGAGGCAGAAGGATCGCTTGCGCTCAGGAGGTTGAAGATGCGGTGAGCCATGACTGTGACTCTACTCCAGCCTGGGTGACAGAGACCCCAACTCAAAAAAAAAAAGCAGCCAAGAAAGGGAATCCCAGAATAAATACATGTAATAAGCATATTTTAAGTGCTCAACAAATATATTTCTAAGTGCTCAACATTACTGTAAAGCGTAAAATTTCTATCTTTTTCCTAATATTTTTCTACTTTTATTATACTTAGCTCTTTAATGAAAGTGCCTGGGTTTTGTTTTGTTTTTTTTTTTTAGTTGGAGTCTCACTGTTGTCCAGGTTGGAGGGCAGTGGCACTCTCATGGTCACCATAGCCTCAACCTGCTGGGCTCAGGTGATCCCTCCACCTCAGCCTTCCAAGTAGCTGGAACTACAAGAGTGTGTCACAACACCTGGCTAATTTTTTTATTTATTGTAGAGACGAGGTCTCACCATATTGCCCAGTCTCGAACCCCTGGGCTCACTCAGTCCTTTCGCCTCCACCTACCAAAGTACTGGGATTGGCCAGGCTCGGTGACTCAGCCTGTAATCCCACGCCTTGGGAGGCTGAAGTGAGTGAATTGCCTAAGCCCAAGGGTTCAAGACCCACCTGGGCAACTTGGCGAGACCACATCTCTACAATAAATAAAAAAAAAAATTAGCCGGGCATGGTAGCGCATGCCTGT
>NW_007258926.1:83100-89461 GCF_000164805.1 Carlito syrichta | reverse complement strand
AAAGAGGAGCTTCACCTCCCCAAGGTAGGGGAAGGGGCCAAAGCTTAAGAAAACATGGCCTGGTCATAGCTCAAAGAGCACAGGGCCACAGCATAGCTTAGCAAGGCAATGTGTGCCGGAGTTTTTAACACTGATTTTTATTTTTATTTTTATCTTTTTTGAGTTGAAGTCTCACTCTGTCGCCCAGACTGGAGTGCAGTGGCCGCTCCCAGCCACCGCAGCCTCGACCTGCTGGGCTCCGGCGATCCTTCCGCCTCAGCCTTCCATGTAGCTGGAACTACAGGCGCGCACTACCACGCCCAGCTAATTTTTTGATTTATTGCAGAGATGAGGTCTCGCTGCCCAGGCGGGTCTCGAACCCGCGGGCTCAGGCAATCCACTCACCTCAGCCTCCCAAAGGCGCGGGATTACAGGCTGAGCCACCGAGCCCAGCTTAACACTGATTTTTATAAGAACAATAGTTTCATCTGGAAAATGTATGACCTCAGGTGACTCACATTGTTACATCTATTTATTTTTATTTTACAGACAGGCCAGGCTGACTTTGAACTCCTGGACCCAAGCAATCCTGCCTCAGCCTCCCAAATAGATGGGACTGCAAGTGTGCACCACCATGCCACACACGGCAGGTTTCCCCCTTTTTGTCTCTCTCTCTCTCTTGCACAGTGTGTGCCATCATGCCTAGCTAATTTTTTTATTTATTGTAGACACGAGGTCTCGTCAAGTTGCCCAGGCTAGTCTCAAACCTCTGGGCTCAGGCAGTCCTCTCACCTCTGCCTCCCAAAGTGCTAGTATTACAGGCGTGAGCCACCACACCTGGCCTGTTTCTTTATCTCAATCAAAATAGATCTCCTAAAAACTTAAAAGATTGGCCAGTGACAAGAGTGAGATTCTAACTCAAAAAAAAAAAAACAACTTAAAAAACATGATAACTTATATACTGCAAAGGTAGAAAAACTTTTCAACCTCATAAACACACCAAGAACTTGCAGCTCCAATTCCACAGCTTCATCCACGTGTCAAAGTAAATCAAGAAACACATACTCACGGTCCATATCCCAGTGGTCTGTTCACTTTTCAATGTTTCCTTAATTGACCTGATCTCACAAGCAGATGAAATAACAACCACCTAACAAATCAGACTTTCTGTCATCTTTCACTGGATAGAGAACAGACCTCCATCATCCTGGGAGAGATAAACAAAAGATCATGAAAACAGATCGCCAGTCATCATTGCCAGCTAGAAGAAACAGTGCGGCCAAGAACTAAGGGTCAGGAAATAAACATGGCCGAGCACGGTGGCTCATGCCTGTAATCCAGCATTTTGAGAGGCCAAGGAGGAAGGATCACTTGAGACCAGGAGTTCGAGACCAGCCTGGGTAACAGAGGGAGACCCTATCTCTACAAAAAGTAAACAACTGTAATCCCGCGCCTTGGGAGGCTGAGGTGAGTGGACTGCCTGAGCCCGCGGGTTCAAGACCCGCCTGGGCAACTTGGCGAGACCTCATCTCTACAATAAATCAAAAATTAGCCGGCGTGGTAGTGCACGCCTGTAGTTCCAGCTACCTGGAAGGCTGAGGCGGAAGGATCACCTGAGCCCAGCAGGTCGAGGCTGCGGTGGCCGGGAGCAGCCACTGCACTCCAGTCTGGGCGACAGAGTGAGACTCCAACTCAAAAATAAGTAAATAAATAAATAAATAAAATAAACAAAAAAAAGAGACTCCAACTCAAAAAAAAAGTAAACGAAAAAATAGCCAGGTGTGATGGCATGTGCATGTAGTCCTAGCTACACAGGAGGCTGAAGCAGGATCGCTTGAGTCCAAGAGTTTGACTATGAAGAGAAACTCTGTCTCTAAAAAGAATTAAAATAAATAAACAAAAAAGGAAAGAAAACTAGATGGGGGAAAGTCAGTGAAGGTGAAGTTATTGATACGTGGGATTCACTCCAGGGGCCAGAAAAAAGTGTGCCTGGGCCAAACCAGCCCACAAGACACACTCTTCTGGCAACATAGTTTTGTTATTGTTTTTTGAGTTGGAGTCTCACTCTGTCACCCAGGCTGGAGTGCAGTGACATGCTCAAGGTCACTGCAGCTTTGACCTACTGAGCTCAGGTGATCCTTCTGCCTCAGCCTTCCAAGTAGCCAGAACTACAGGCACATGCCATCATGCCCAGCTTATTTTTGATTTATTGTAGAGATGAGGTCTTGCCAAGTTTTCCAGGCTAGTCTCAAACCTGCAGACCCAGACAATCCTCTCACCTCAGCCTCCCAAAGTGCTGGGATTATAGGCGTGAGCCATCACGTCCAGCCTGGCAATACAGTTTAATTGGCTCTGCCAGGCAAGTCCACTGAGCAATCACTGTCAAGGTCATCAAAAACATCACCAAAAGGCCGAGCACGGTGGCTCATGCTTGTAATCCCAGCACTTTGGGAGGCTGAGGTGGGGAGATTGCTTGAGCCCAGAAGTTTGAGACCAGCCTAAGCCATACAGCGAGACCTCATCTCTACAAAAAATAAAATAAAAATTAGCCGGGCGTGGTGGCACACTCCCAGAGTTCCAGCCACTTGAGAGGCTGAGGTAGAAGGATCACCTGAACCCAGGAGGATGCGGCTGCTGTGAGACGTGAGCGAGCTGTGGTCATCGTGGTCACGCCACTGCACTCCAGCCTGGGTGACAGAGTGAAACCTCAACTCAAACATACAAACAAAATCGCCAAAAATCGAAGACGATCCAACTGTCCCTATCCTTCAATGGCAAGTGAATAAACAAGGCACACTCGCTCCATGGAAGGCCACTCTCGATACAAAGGGAACCACTGTGTTCCACTGAGTGAGAGGCTGTAGATTATACAATCTCATCTACATGACAGTCTGGATGACACCGACCACAAGCAGGTTCTAGCTGGCAGGGACACAAGTCGGGTGCCAGGAGTTGGGTGAGGGAGAGACGCAGGCTGCAAAGAGGCATGAGGTAATTTGGGGGCGATGGCACTGTCCTATATCATGATTATAGGGATGATTACATGATGGCTAAAACTTATAGAGGCCAGGCATGGAGGCTCATGCCTGTAATCCCAGCACCTTGGGAGACTGAGGCAGAAGAACTGCTTGAACCCAGGAGTTTCAGACCAGCCTGGGCAACATAGGAAAATTAAAAAGTTAGTCAGGCATGGTGGTGCGTGCCTGTAGTGCCGGCTATCGGGGAAGCTGAGGTTGAAGGATCCCCTGAGCCCAGGAGGTCAAAGCAGCAGTAAGCGGTGAGGGTGCTGCAGTTCAGCCTGGGCAAAGAGACTCAGACTCAAAACAAAAACCTCATAGAAAAATGGATGAAGCCGGACTCGGTGGCTCAGCCTGTAATCCCGCACCTTTGGGAGGCTGAGGTGAGTGGATTGCCTGAGCCCGCGGGTTCGAGACCCACCTGGGCAACTTGGCGAGACCTCATCTCTACAATAAATCAAAAAATTATTAGCCGGGTGTGGTAGCACACACCTGTAGTTCCAGCTACTCGGAAGGCTGAGGTGGAAGGATCGCCGGAGCCCAGCAGGTCAAGGCTGCGGTGGCCGGGAGCGGCCACTGCACTCCAGTCTGGGCGACAGAGTGAGACTCCAACTCAAAAAAAAAAAAAAAAAAAGAAAAATGGGTGAGTTTTTACTGTATTTACAAAGCAAAGGAATTAACATTAGATTCGAGATTGGTCAGTCACAATCCCAGCACTTTGGGAGGCCGAGGCAGGACTGCTTGATCTCAGGAGTTTGAGACCAGTGAAAAAATTAGCCAAGCGTGGTGGCACACACCTGTAGTCGCAGCTACTCAGGGAGCTGAGGTGGAAGGACTGCCTGAGCCTAAAAGTTAAAGGCTGCTATGAGCCATGGTCATGCCACTGTACTCCAGCCCGGGCAACAGAGTGAGATGCTGACTCAAAAAAAAAAAAAGTTTTAGAAAAATGAGTAGGCTAGGCTCAGTGGCTCAGTCTGTGATCCCAGCACTTTGGGAGGCCAAGGTTAGTGGATTGCCTGAGCCCGCGGGTTAGAGACCCACCTGGGCAATTTGGTGAGACTTCATCTCTACAATAAATAAAAAAAAATTAGCCGGGCTTGGTGGCTCAGCCTGTAATCTCACGCCTTGGGAGGCTGAGGTGAGTGGATTGCCTGAGCCCACGGGTTCGAGACCCGCCTGGGCAACTTGGCGAGACTCATCTCTACAGTAAATCAAAAATCAGCCAGGCATGGTAGTGCGTGCCTGTAATTCCGGCTACTTGGAAGGCTGAGGTGGAAGGATCGCCGGAGCCCAGCAGGTCGAGGCTGTGGTGGCCAAGAGCAGCCACTGCACTCCAGTCTGGGCGACAGAGTGAGAGTCCAACTCAAAAAAAAAAAAAAAAGAGAAAGAAATATGAGTAAAGCATATGAATAGGAAATTCACAAAAAACAAATTTCAAATACCGAGCAAGTACCATCTAGTAGCATATGCCCAGCCACACTGGTCCAGTGGCACAGGGGGACTGTTTCCAGGGCCCCTCAGATACCAAGACCTGCAGATGCACAAGCCCCTGACATAGCACAGCCCAGCATTTGCATGTGACCTATGCATGTCCTTCCAGACACCTTATATCATCTCTAGGTTAGCCGGGCTCGGTGGCTCAGCCTGTAATCCCACGACTTTGGGAGGCTGAGGTGAGTGGATTGCCTGAGCCCGCGGGTTCGAGACCCACCTGGGCAACTTGGTGAGACCTCATCTCTACAATAAATCAAAAAATCAGCCGGGCGTGGCAGCGCGCGCCTGTAGTTCCAGCTACTTGGAAGGCTGAGGTGGAAGGATCGCCGGAGCCCAGCAGGTCGAGGCTGCGGTGGCCGGGAGCGGCCACTGCGCTCCAGTCTGGGCGACAGAGTGAGACTCCAACTCAAAACAAAAAAAGAACAAAAAAAACAAAAAAACAAACAAAAAAAACATCTCTAGGTTACTTACAATTCCTAATACGGCCAGACGCGGTGACTCACACCTGTACTCCCAGCACTTTGGGGGACAGAGACAAGAAGGTTGCCTGAGCCAAGCGGTTCAAGACCAGTCTGGGCAACTTGGCAAGACCTCATCTCTACAACAAATCAAGAAAGCCGGGCACGGTGGCTCATGCCTATAATCACAGCATTTTGGGAAGCGAAAGTGAGAGGATTGCCGGTTTGAGACCAGCCTGGGCAACTTGGTAAGACCTCATCTCTACAATAAATCCAAAAATTACCCGGGCATGGCAGTGCATGCCTGTAGTTCCAGCTACTTGGAAGGCTGAGACGGAAAGGTCTCCTGAACCCAGAAGGCCGAGGCTGCGGGGGCTGTGAGCATGTCACTGTACTCTAGCCTGGGTGATAGAGTGAGACTCCAAGCGGTGAACAGTCACATGCCAGTGGGGACAGACTCCAAAGGCAGCATGAGGAAGGAAGCATGAGAGAATCACCCAATGACTTCAGTCATCACAGAATTTTAAAACCACCACAGAACTGCCCAAGGTACTATTCAGACACACCCAAGGGCCCACAGAAAACCCTCAAAGGTGGACTCAGGGTGGAGAGGCCTGGGGGGAGCCCTGGGGACACACTGATGCCTGTGTGTCCTGATGGCAGCGTGTCATCACAGGAGTGAGGATGGCAGGGAGGAGCTGGGTCACCTGGACTGGGAAGAGGGAAAGAGTGAGGTTTACAGAGAAGAGTGCCTGACACTAACAGGGTCCTACCTGACAAATAAGCCTCCATGAGGTCAGATGTGTATCCAGAAAGCGCACCATAAATGACAGGTTCATCTTGGTCACCGCCCCTAGCTGATGGGAGAACCAAGCTGAGCAGGAGAGGAGCCTTGCCCAAGGAGAGGATGGCAGAGTTGGTGAAGGGGCAGAGACAGAAGTGCCTTGAGACCCCATCTCTACTTAAAGAAGAATGGTCATGTGCGGTGGCTCACACCTGTAATCCCAGCACTTTGGGAGGCAGAGACAGAGAATTTCCTGAGCCCAGGGATTCAAGACCAGCCTGGGGAACTTGATGACACCTTGTCTTTACAATAAACCAAAAAAATGGGCCGGGCATGGTGGCACACGCCTGTAGTTCCAGGTTGAGATTGTGGTGGCCGTCAGCCTGCAACTGTACTCCAGCCTGGGCGACAGAGTGACACTCCAACTCAAAAAAAAAAGGGACCCACCTGAGCAACTTGGCGAGACCTCATCTCTACAATAAATCAAAAAATTAGCCGGGCGTGGTAGCGCGCACCTATAGTTCCAGCTACATGGAAGGCTGAGGCGGAAGGATCGCCGGAGCCCAGCAGGTCGAGGCTGCGGTGGCCGGGAGCGGCCCCTGCACTCCAGTCCGGGCGACGGAGTGAGA
>NW_007258926.1:81765-82987 GCF_000164805.1 Carlito syrichta | reverse complement strand
CAAAAAAAAAAAAAAAAAAAAAAAAAGGAAGAAGAATGGCTTGTGTTTAATGAGTAGTCACCACATGCCAGGCAGCCTGACTCCAGGCCCCTGCAGGTTCCATGTCACTGCCAGGAAAGGGATCTTTTTAAGAATTCCTCTAGCTGGCCAGGTGCACTAGCTCATGCCTGTAATCACAGCACTTTGGAAGGCAGAGGTGTGAAGACTGCCTGAGCCCATGGGTTTGAGACCCAGCCTGGACAACTTGGCAAGACCTCATCTCTACAATAAATCAAAAAATTAGCTGGGCGTGGTGCCATGTGCCTGTAGTTCCAGCTACTTGAAAGGCTGAGGTGGAAGGATCACCTGAGCCTCCAGCCTGGGCAACAATGAGGCCCTGACTCAAAAAAAAAAAAGAGAGAATTCCTCTAAAATTATACAGAAAAATCCCTGACCCTCTCTGGGCTTCAGTTTCCTCCCACACAAAATGGAAAGGCTGGACTAATGTCATGGTACATGACAGCTAAAGGGCCCCAAGCATTACAGCCTTGGCCCAGAGAGGCATAGCAGCAAGCCCAGGGTCACCCAGCCAATTCAGGACAAATAACTCAGAATTCCCAGCCCCATCTGTTTTCCTCCAGATGACTTTTAACTTTTGATATTGCTTTTTATTTGAATCAGAGTCACACTCTATTGCCCAGACTGGAGTGCAGTGGCATGCTTACAGTCACCTCAGCTCGACCCGCTGGGCTCAGGCAATTCTTTTGCCTCAGCCATCCAAGTAGTTGGAACTACAGGTGTGTGCACCATGCCCAGCTCATTTTTTGATTTATTGTAGAGATGAGATTGCACCAAGTTGCCCAGGCTGGTCTTGAACCCCTGGGCTCAGGCGATCCTCTTGCCTCTGACTCCCAAAGTGCTGGGATTACAGGCTTGAGCCACCACACCTGACCTCCCTTCAGGTTTAAGACGTTAGGTCTCCATCTCCTGGGGTCACACCCAGGCCCCCTGGCTGGCTCCTGCACCCAGCCTCAAGAGGCCTTTTCCTCAAAGCTGGCACTCAGGGTAAGGGGGGCGGCAATGACCCCAGGCAGTGACTGCAGCAGTAGTCTGGAAGGACATGCTGGGAACCACCATCCCACTCCCACGCCCTGTCTGATACCCATGCACACCCCAGAGTCATCCTGGGCACCCCTCTGACGTCTATTTCTTTTTTTTTTTTTTTTTTTTTTTTTTTTTTTTT
>NW_007258926.1:66192-80410 GCF_000164805.1 Carlito syrichta | reverse complement strand
CTGCACTCCAGTCTGGGTGACAGAGTGAGACTCCAACTCAAAAAAAAAAAAACAAAAAGAGAGAACAAAACATGGTTGCACTCCAGGCTCTGCCGCTTGTTACCTGCGTGACATGGCGCATCATCTTACCTGCCGGAGCCTCGAGTTGTCATCTATGAAATGGGGAAGCCACCACCAATCCGAAGCACTATGGTCAGGACAAAACGAGCCTGTAAAGTGTGTGGTACACAGAGGGGGATGCATGGGTGGCTAGTAATAAAATGAATTTTATGTACACATTGAAAGTGACTTTTATAGGAGAAGACATTTTGGTCAAGTAAATACAGCTCAGAGGAGAACAGGAGGAAACACAAATGCTGGAAAAGACAAAAATTCCAAAAGCTAAAAAAAATGACACAGATTGAATGTCCCTCCATGGAAATCTAAACTCAAGGTGAAAAAATGAAATAAAAAAGAAAGACAGCTGACTGAGTATCCCTTATGCGAAATGCTTGGGACCAGAAGTGCTTCACATTCCGGATGTTTTTTTGGATTTTGGAGGATTTGCGTCGATAGACTGGAGGCCTGGGGGCTGGGACCCAAGTCCAAACATGAGGTCCCTTTATGTTTCACCTATACGTATCTTAAAGGGACGTGACATACTGTTCTGAATAACCATGGGCATGATACAAAGTCGCAGCTGTGTTGTGACTGTGACCCGTCGCAGGGGGCCACATGTAGAACTTCCCACCTGTTGCATCATGTTGGTGCTCATCTCCGGAACATTTCAGATTTTGAATTTTCAGATCAGGGATGCGCAACTGTGCAGAGTTCAAACCAACCGGGTTACTGGGAAGCGAAGTCCTTCTCAATGTATCCCGTGGTAAAAGAAAAAAATCAGGGTGACATCCAGGTGAATAACAGCAACTAAAAAGGAAGCCTGGCTGGGCGCAGTGGTTCAAGCCTATAATCCCAGCACTTTGGGAGGCCGAGGTGAAAGGATTGCCTGAGCTCAGAGGTCTGAGACCAGCCTGGGCAACTTGGTGAAACCTCGTCTCTACAACAAACCAAAAAAATTAGCCGGGCGTGATAGTGCCAGCCTCTCGGAAGGCTCAGGCGGAAGGATCGCCTGAGCCCAGCAGGTCGAGGCTGTGGTGGCGGTGAGCGTGCCACTGCACTCCAGTCTGGCGACAGAGTGAAGCTCCAACTCAAAAAAAAAAGGAAGCCAAAAGGCAGAAATACACTGAGGAATTCCTACCCAGTACCTGCAGCAAAAGTAAACCCATCAACGAAACCTGGCACTTTAAAGCGGCGACAACCATCCTTACAGAACAGTCTGTTGCCACACTTTGCCACTAGGGGCCGTCCAAGGTCACCGAGCGGACTCAGGCCCCAGATGCCAGCTGACCCTTCAGAACCCAAGGTCCCTCCAGTGCTAAGAGGCTGTGAAGTCATCTCAGAGGGCGAGGGCCCTGGCCCATGGAGCTCCCAGAGCCTAAACAAAGGGCCTGAGCGATTGCCTTGCTAAGCTATGGTGTGACCATGTGCTCTTTGAGCTATGGCCAGGCTGTTTCCTGGCTTTAGCCCCCTTCCCTACCTGGAGGAGGTCAATCTCCTCTTTCTTTCACTCTCTCTCTCAAATTTACGTTCTAAATAAATTATATTTCCCAATCTAAACAATAAACAAATAAATAAACAAAGGGCCTTTTCAGCCCAGGGTGCCCGGGGTACACTGCACTGTTCTCCTCCATCCGCAGTACGGGCACATCACAAGGCAGCAGGGCAACGGCAGGACACGTTTTAGCAAGGGGGATGGGGCAAGTGAGTCACAAGCTAACAAGCAGGATATCACCCCACTTCACAGGAGAGGAAACTAAGGCTCAAAGAGATGAAGCAACCCATCCAGGATCACACTGCTAGGGAACCTCAGAACCAGATTCAAACCCAGGCGGGTCAGACCCTTGTCACCTTGACTCCTGACAGGTCCAGGAGAAGAGACAGACAGTGAGGACAGTTCCTGAGGGAGGTCAAGTGAAGGAATGGCCACTTCCTCCCCAGGGATCCCCCCGTGCCTTCCCCACCGTCCAAGAACACTGCCCCCTCCCCCATGAGCTAGGCACTTGAGGACGAGGTCTGAGGCCTTTCCTCAGCTCCCTTCCGAGCAGGGCCCTCAGAGCAGCAGAGGCCATGCATTTACTCAGCAAAGGCTCCTTCAGAAGCCTCTGTCCTCTGTTCTCAGGCCTGACTCCATTCCCCTCCCACCCTGGCCCCAGCTCCCCCGGTCCCTCTTCAAGTCATGTCTGCTCGAAGACCAGAATCCCACGCAAGTCCCCAGACTTGCCCCACGGCTCCCAGCTTGACCTAGTCCCCTTTACCTGGACTTTAGACTTGATGTGGACTGCTTCATAGTCTTTTTCTAAAGCTGATGTATAATTTATGCATAGAAAAATGCATAAGTGGCCGGGCTCAGTGGCTCAGCCTGTAATCCCGCGCCTTTGGGAGGCTGAGGTGAGTGGATCGCCTGAGCCCGCGGGTTCGAGACCCGCCTGGGCAACTTGGCGAGACCTCATCTCTACATAAATCAAAAATTAGCCAGGCGAGGTAGCACGTGCCTGTAGTCCCAGCTACTTGGAAGGCTGAGGCGGAAGGATCGCCGGAGCCCAGCATGTCGAGGCTGCAGTGGCCGGGAGTGGCCACTGCCCTCCAGTCTGGAGGACAGAGTGAGACTCCAACTCAAAAAAAAAAAAAAGAAAGAAAGAAAGAAAAATGCACAAGTTGTAAGCATGCAGCTCTGTGAACTGCAACAGCCTCTTCACTGACCTTCCTGCCTCTGATGTGGGGTCCGAGCGCCTGATTCACGGCACCGACACACAATTTAACAAGAGAGAAGTTTATTAGCCAGGTTCTCCTCCACCCTCTACAAGGGCCGTCTCCAAGTCCACCTGACCACATTACCGCCCTGGCCAAAACCCTCTAGTAGCCTTCCCTGCTCTAAGGATGAAGACCTACAGGAAAAGGATTGTGAGCACTCCCTGCCTTTGCGAAAGAAAAACAGAAGGTCAGGCCAAATCTGTCTTGAAGGAAGAAGTTAGCTGGGTGCAGTGGCTCACGCCTGTAATCTGACCTCAGGGGTTTGAGACCAGCCCTAGCAACATGGGGAGACCTCGTCTCTGCAGTAAGTAAAAAAATTATCCAGGCATGGTGGTGCATGTCTGTGGTTCCAGCTACTTGAAAGGCTGTGGTGGAAGCATCGCCTGAGCCCAGCAGGTCGAGGCTGCGGTGGCCAGGAGCGGCCACTGCACTCCAGTCTGGGCGACAGAGTGAGACTCCAACTAAAAAAAAAAAAAAACTACCTATCAAGCTGGACTCGGTGGCTCAGCCTGTAATCCCGCGCCTTTGAGAGGTTGAGGTGAGTGGATTGCCTGAGCCCGCGGGTTCGAGACCCGCCTGGGCAGCGAAACCTCATCTCTACAATAAATCAAAAAATCAGCCAGGCGTAGTAGCGCACGCCTGTAGTTCCAGCTCCTTGGAAGGCTGAAGCGGAAGGATCGCCAGAGCCCAGCAGGTCGAGGCTGCGGTGGCCGGGAATGGCCACTGCACTTCAGTCTGGGCGACAGAGTGAGACTCCAACTCAAAAAAAACAAAAAACAACAACAACAACAAAAACACAAAAAACTACCTAGCGACCAACTTTAAGGGCATCATGAAATTCATCTTGGCAAATGTCCCTTCATGTCCCTCTTTAGTCAAGCTCTTCTCCCACTACTCAACCCAGGAAATCACCGATCTACTTTTATAAATTTCTTTGCCTTTTCTAGAATGTTACACGAATGGCTCATACAATATTTATTATTTCGTATCTGGCTTCTTTTACCTTGTATGATATTTTTCAGCCTCACCTATGTCGCTGTATGCATCTGTAGTTCCTTCTCACTGCTGAGTACGTATGGGCAGAATACAATTTATTCATCCTTTTGCCAGTTTGGGGCTGTGATGAATAAGGCTGCTATGCACATTCATGTCCAAATCTGTGTGGACGTATGCTTTGTCCTCCACCAAAACCAGATTTCTCTGTGCTGCTTCCTATCATTTCATGTGAAATACAAGTATTCTCTTGCTGCTGACTGGGTTCACTACAGCAGCTGCTTTCCCATAAGAAACAGAGACATGTGCACACGCAGATCTGTGAATCCCGAATTAGATGAACTAGGGAGTCATAAAATGTGACTAGTGAAGATGATTTTCTGCAACTTTCCCTTACTGTCTGCCAAGCATCCGGCAGAGCGTGGCACAAGCACTTTATCACACATCTCTCACAACGGCCTTGGGAGGAGACCACGAGTGGTTATTCATGTTTCCCAGATAGGAAGCTGGGCTTGGGGAGAGGAGGGAAATGACCCAAGGTATGCCCACCTCAGAGCCCGCCAGGTCAAGACATATCTCAGGCACAGGCTCAAGGAACTGGCTCCAGCACTGACTCGCTGCGTGGCCCTCCTGGGCCCATTTGACAGTTCACTCAGCATCACTCTGAGATGCTGAGTCTCTTGACTTCAAATACTCTGCTCCTGCTGAGCATGCGTGCCAATAATCCCAGTGACTCAAGAGGCAGAGACAAGAGGATCATTTGAGGCCACGAGTTCGAGACCAGTGTGGGCAACATAGTCAAACCTCGTCTCAAAAAAAAAATTCCACTATACACAATTAATCAGAACATCTAGGAAGGCCGAGCACAGTGGGTCACACCTGCAATCTCAGCACTCTAGGAGGCCAAGTCAGGAGAATCACTTGAGCCCAGGGATTCAAAACCAGCCTGGGTAACATAGCGAGATCTCATCTCTACAAAAATAAAAATAAAAAATTAGGTGGGCATGGTGGCAAGCACCTGTAGTCCCAGCTACTTAGGATGCTGAGGCAGAAGGATCGCCCGAGCCCAGGAAGTTGAGGCTGCAGTAAGCCATGATCACACCACTGCACTCCAGCCTAGGTGACAGCATGAGACCCTATCTCCAAAAAAAATGAAAAAACTGTCTAGGAAATGCCAATATCTTGTCCAACCACAGGAGAAAGTCAGGACAAGAAATTCAGCACAAGAGCCACATGGGAAGTTTTCTCTCCTTTTATTTTCTTTTTCTTTTTAATTTTTTGAGTCAGAGTCTCACTCTGTCGCCCAGGCTGGAGTACAGTGGCAAGCTCACGGCTACTGCAGCCTCGAACTGCTGAACTCAGGCAATGCTTCTGCCTCAGTCTTCCAAGTAGCTGGAACTACAAGTGTGCCAGCACACCTGGCTAATTTTTTTATAATTCATTGTAGAAACGAGGTCTTGCCGAGTTGCTCAGGCTGGTCTGGAACCCCTGAGCTCAGGCAATCCTCTCACCTCCATCTCCCAAAGTGCTGGGATTACAGGCATGAGTCACCACTTCTTTCTTTCTTTCTTTTTCTTTTTTTCTCTTTCTTTCTTTCCTTCCTTCTTTCTTTCTTTTTTTTGTCAGGGTCTCACTCTGTCACCTAGACTGGATGGTGTACAGTGGAACGATCACAGCTTACCGCAGCCTTGACCTCCTGGTTCAAGCAATTCTTATGCCTCAGTTTTCCAAGTAGCTGGGACTAAGGGAAGCACCACCATGCTTGACTACATTTTTGTTTGTTTGTTTGTAGAGACAAGGTCTCACTATGTTGCCCAGACTGGTCTTGAACTCCTGGGTTCAAGCGATTCACCTTGGCCTCCCAAAGTGCTGGGATTACAGGTGTGACCCACTGTTCCTGGCCCTTTCTTCTTTTTTTTTTTTTTTGAGTTGGAGTCTCACTCTGTCGCCCAGACTGGAGTGCAGTGGCCACTCCCAGCCACCGCAGCCTCAACCTGATGGGCTCTGGCTATCCTTCCACCTCAGCCTTCCAAGTAGCTGGAACTACAGGCGCACGCTACCACGCCTGGCTGATTTTTTATTTATTGTAGAGATAAGGTGTCGCCAAGTTGCCCAGGCGGGTCTCAAACCCGCGGGCTCAGGCAGTCCACTCACCTCAGCCTCCTAAGGTGCGGGATTACAGGCTGAGCCACCGAGCCCGGCTTTTTTTTTTTTTAAGAGATGGGGTCTCACTATGCTGCCCAGGCTGGTCTCAAACTTCTAGCAGGAAGTCTTCTTATCTAACTGCTGGTCCCCACTCCTCTTATTAAACTAAATTGCCCTGGGCTTGACCAAGGTGCACAGTTACAGCCTGACCCTTGAGAGGCCACAGAAACAAAGCAACAAAAGCAGCCAATAAACGCTCTGTAGGAGGCAGAGGGGGAGGAAGGAGGAGAGGGAAGAGGGAAGGAGCGCCGGAAGGGAAGAAAGAGGAGGCCAGAGCCAGCAGCAGGTGGTGGAGGCTGGCTGCTGACAAGCCAGAACACACCCTCCGAAGCCAGGGCCCGAGGAAGCCCGAGGGCGGAGAAAGTGGAAACGGAAGTCCCCTGTGTTCAGGTCTGCCTTTCCCTCCCCACCCCTCCCCCAGTGCACGGCTCACTTCACCTGTGTTCAAAAGGCTGGGGGTGGGGAGATGAGGGAGACCGGCAGAGCAGAAGGGGAAAGACTGCCGTCTTAGTCCACTGTGTGCCGCTGCAACAGAATTCCTGAGATCGGTAACTAGAAGGAACAAAAATGTATTTGGCTCACGGCTCTAGAGGGTGCGGGGCCTTCTTACTGGTCGTCACATGTCTGAAGACATCACCTGGCAAGAGGCACAGGGACAAAGAGCACATGGGGGCCAAACTCACTTCATCAAGAGCACATTCCTGTAACAGCAGCCTTGGCCCGTCAGTGGCACAGCCCTCATGACCTGGCACCTCTTAAAGATCCCACCTCTCCACACTGCTGTAGTGAGGAATAAATCTATAATACATGAACTTCAGGGGGGCACTTTCAAGCGTCTGCAACGACACAGCACCAGAACACACTGTGAGCAAGCAGGGGCCAGGGCCCAAGATGATCGAGAGTGGAAAATTCTGGGAACCTCCAGGCATCTATAGATATCTGGGAAGGGCCTGGGGCTTCTCCAGAGTACAGAGCCCAAGTTCAGCTGAACTTATCAAGACCCAGAGCAGGAAGACCCACCTGACACAGATCACCTGGGTGAGCCCAACATGAATGAGGGCAAGGAGCTGAGGAACACCTGAGAACACACCTTCAGGGACAGGGCAATGGGGCAGGGATAGGAGCATGGGAGTCAGAGTGTCTAGTCTAGAACAGAATTGCCTAGAAGAGAGAAACAGGGATGGTTTCTAATGATAAAAGGGCCAATCCAGACCAGGCACAGTGGCTCATGCCTATAAATTCCAGCACTTTGGGAGGCCGAGGTGAGAGGATTGCCTGAGCCCAAGGGTTGGAGACCAGCCTGGGCAGCTTGGTGAGACCATGTCTCTACAATCAATCAAAAAAGTAGCCGAGTGTGGTGGCACGTGCGTGTTCCAGTAACTTGGGAGACTAAGGCAGAAGGATCGCCTGAGCCCCGGAGGTCGAGGCTGTGGTGAGCCGTGACCATGCCACTGCCCCTCAGCCTGGGCAACAGAATGAGACTCTGACTTAAAAAAAAAAAAAAAGAGGGGGGAGGGTAAATCCATTAGAAAGAAGTAAAGATTTAAAAATATATGTGAACAACAGCACCCCAAAATACCTGAAGCAAAGACTGACAGAAATGAAGGGAGACTGGACAATTCCCACTAACAGTCAGATGTCAACACCTCACTGTCTAGGGTAGGCGGAACAAGCAGGCAGAAGGCCAACAGGGACACAGGCGACTTGAATGACACTGAACCATCTAGCCTGACGGACATCTACAGAACACTGCACCCACAGCCCCCGAACATACATTCTCAATTGCTCTGGAACATTCTCCAGGACAGACCATGTGCTCTGTCAGAAAACAAACCTCAATAAACGCAAGGGGGGGTGAAACAATACAGAGTGCTCTCTGCGTACAATGTTATGAAAATAGAATATAACAGAAAGAAATGGAGAAAACTCATCAACTTATGGAAATTAACAACATACTCCAAAATAACCAGTGAGTGAGCCAAAGAAGAAGCCACAGGGAAATTAGAAAATTCTATGAAATGGACGCAGACACCCGAGATTTGTGGGGCACAGCAGCTAAGGAAATGCTTGGAGGGAAATTCAGAGCCAGAAACGCCCACTCTTTCTTTTCTTTTCTTTTCTTTTTTGAGGGTTGGCGTCTCACTCTGTTGCCCATGCTGGAGGGCAGCGGCACACGCACAGCCACCATAGCCTTGACTTGCTGGGCTCAGGTGATCATTCCACCCCAGTCTTCCAAGTAGCTGGAACCACAGGCATGCGCCATCATGCCTGGCTAATTTTTCTTGATTCATTGTAGAGATGAGGTCTTGCCAAGTTGCCCAGTCTGGTCTCGAACCCATGGACTCAGGTAATCCTCTCACCTCGGCCTCCCAAAGTGCTGAAATTATAGGCGTGAGCCACCACACCCAGCCAGTGCCCACTCTTTAAAAAAAGAAACACATAGCCGGGCTCAGTGGCTCAGCCTGTAATCCCGCGCCTTTGGGAGGCTGAGGTGAGTGGATTGCCTGAGCCTGCGAGTTCGAGACCCGCCTGGGCAGCGAGACCTCATCTCTACAATAAATCAAAAAATCAGCCGGGCGTGGTAGCACATGCCTGTAATGCCGGCCACTTGGAAGGCTGAGGCGGAAGGATCGCCAGAGCCCAGCAGGTTGAGGCTGCGGTGGCCGGGAGTGGCCACTGCACTTCAGTCTGGGTGACAGAGTGAGACTCCAACTCAAAAAAAAAAAAGAAACATTTCTAATCAATAACCTCATCTCTCATCTTAAGACACTTGAAAAATTAGAAAGGAGAGCAGATTAAAGTGAGCAGGAGAAATTACGTACTCGAGATTGGGCCAAACGTTAACGAAACAGAGAACAGAAAAACAACAGAGGACATTAAGGAAACCAAAAGCTGGTTTTTGAAAAATAAATAAATTACAAACCCTTAGCTAGACTGATGGAGAAAAAGAGGGACAAGACTAAAAATGACGAGTGTCAGAAATGGAAGAGAGGGTATTACTAACCTTACAGGAACAAAATCCTGGCTCCTCCAGTGACCAGCTGTATAACCTCAGGCAGGTTACTTAGCCTCTCTGTGCCTCCATTTTCTTGAGTCTTTAAGAAGACACTATTCTTCTTAAAGGGTTACAAGAAGAGGAAACAAAAGACCTCCTGTGAGCACCAGTCCACTCAGCTCATCACCGCCACCACCAGGCACTCCACCTCACACTCTGCCTCTTCCTCCTAGGCAACACGTCAGCCCCGGTTTTGTGGCCCTCCCTTCACATTTCAGCTTGCAGAACCAACAGCTCCTCAGCTTCTCCACCCTGCCTGGCTAGTCCAAATCACATCCTCTCTCCTGGGTCATGGCGACAGCCTCCTTGCTGCCGCTCCCGGCTCCTGTGTCTGTCCTTGTCACTGTAGCCACACTTTTCTTTGTTTGGAGTCAGTCTCAGTCTGTCGCCCAGGCTGAATGCAGTAGCACAATAATGATGATCATGGCCACCACAGCCTAAGCCTCAATCTCTAGGACTCAGGAGATCCTTCCGCCTCAGCCTTCCAAGTAGCTGGAATCACAAGGGTGCGCCGCCACGCCCAGCTAATTTTTTTGATTTATTGTAGAGATGAGTTCTCGCCAAGTTGCCCAGGCTGGTCTCAAACTCATGAACTGAGGCAATCCTCTCACCTCCGCCTCCCAAGGTGCTGGGATTACAGGCATGAGCTACCGCGCCTGACCAGCAGCCACACTTTCAAGGACACCAGTTTCCATTTTCCTGCTCTTGATTTTCCAGGGACCTCCCACTATAAGTGGAACAAAACGCCAACCCTGTCTGTGGCCTCTGACCCGTGCACCACTCTCCCCTCTGCCTGCAGGCCTCCAGCTGCACATTCTCCTATTCATTCCTCAAACTCACGTGTCTCATTTCTGTCCCAGGGCCTTTGCTCCTGCTGATTCTTCTGCCTGCACTGCCTGCACCCCCACCCCTGCAGGGCTGGAGTTTCCAGACCACTGAAGACTCAACTCATGTCGCCTCCTGAGACAGCGCTGAACGGGCAGGGCTTTGCTCTACACACTGTGTTTCCCTCCAGCACCCAGATCAGAGCTTGGCACACAGAATGTGCTCAGTGAATATGTTGACCCAGAAGAGGAAGCTCAGGAATGGACCCACAGACAAACGAGACTTCATATTTGGTGCAAGATAAAGGTGGCACCGGAGACCAGAGGAAGGGAGGTAGACATGTCAATACAGGGTGACCAGGAAGCGGAAGCCATTTGGGAAAAGTACACAGGTATGTAACTTGAGTTCCCCTGAAACTCCACTGAAACAACCATAGAGGGATCTTTTTTGTTTCTTTAAGTACTATGTTGCCCAAGCTGGACTTGAATTCCTGGGCTCAAGCAATACTCCCAGCTCAGCTTCCCAAGTAGCTGGGACTACAGGGGTGTGCCACCACATCTGGCTTTTTAAAAATTAGAGTTGGGGGTCTTGCTAGGTTGCCCAGGCTAGTCTCCAACTTCTGGGCTGAAGTCTCCTCCCACCTCAGCCTCCTGAGTAGCTGGAACTATAAACGTGCACTACTTTGCCAGGCTGGGATCTTTCAAAAGGCATAAACCACAGGGAAGAGGAGGATGGAAGAAAGAACCATAACAAAATTTTGGAAGCTAGAAAGTAAATGGACCAGCAGCTCATACTTAGCAAACCAAGCAGGCAATGAGAAAAGGTGAAGATTTAACCTGATTTACACCACAGAATCCTCAGGAGGCTCAAGAATGAGTGGCGCCTCTAGAAAGGAGCATGAGGGTGAGCAGAGGGTACTGCGGGAGGGAAGGTCGGGAGCAGAGGGTGTAGGACGCGCCTTCAAGAAAGCAGAGCACTCCTGGATACCCATGGCTGCAACCCAGGCCCTGGCAGGAGATCAGAAATGTGGAGGAGGTCCTGGATGCAGGTGGCCCCCAGACGCCGGAGCGGAGGAAGACGCCAGCAGCAGAGGGATTAGGCGGAAGTTCATGTCCTAATTTTGAGGGTCTCCAGACCCTGAGTCCTCTTGCTCCGCTCAGTTCTGGGAACACGGCCAGCAAGGTTTGGCGCTCACAGCACTAAGTGGCGAGACCCCCTCAGATCTTCGTCTCCCACTTGGATCCCAGAATTCCCAACATATAGGAAAATTAGACTCCTACCAGGACATATCATCAAGAAATTACATTACTCAGGATGGGAGGAGATTCTAGATATTTCTAGAGAAGAAAAAGCAGATTTTACACAAACTATCAGGAATCAGAATGACCTGGGACTTCCCAGCTACCTTATCAAAAGCTGAAAGACAATGGAGCAATGCTTTCAAAATCTGAAGAAACTTCTGGGTGTATACCCAGAAGACTAAAAACAGGGACTCAAGTAGGTGCACGCCAATGTCCCGAAGAGTGTTATTCACAAAAGTCAAGTGGTGGAAACCACAGATGAATGGGTAAGCAAAATGTGGTCTATACACATACAAGGAAATGTTATTCAGGACTGTGCTCGGTGGCTCAGCCTGTAATCCCAGCACTTTGGGAGGCCGAGGTGAGTGGATGGCCTGAGCCCGCGGGTTCGAGATTCACCTGGGCACCTTGGCGAGACCTCATCTCTACAATAAATCAAAAAATTATTAGCCGGGCGTGGTAGCGCGTGCCTGTAGTTCCAGCTACTCGGAAGGCCGAGGCGGAAGGATCGCCGGAGCCCAGCAGGTCAAGGCTGTGGTGACCAGGAGCGTGCCACTGCACTCCAGTCTGGGCGACAGAGTGAGACTCCAATTCTAAAAAAAAAGAAGAGAAAATAAAAGAAATGTTACTCAGCCTTAAAAAAGAATGAAACCCTCTCACATGCTACAACAGGGATGAACCTTGAGGATATTACGCTAAGTGAAACAAGTCAGACGCGAAAGGACAAGTGTCGTGGGATTGCACGTACATGAAGTACCAACAGCTGTCAAACTCACAGAGACAAAAGTGCAGCTGGGGGAGGAGGAAATGGGAGTTACTGTTTAATGGGCTCAGAGGAGTTTCAGTCTGAGAAGGTGAAGAAGTCCTGGAGAGGGACGGTGGGGTTGGCTGCACAACACAAGAGTGTCCTTAATGCTACCTGAAAATGGTTATGATGACAAATTGTATGCTATGTGTATTTTACCACAAAAACAGCTAGGCCGGGCTCGGTGGCTCAGCCTGTAATCCCGTGCTTTGGGAGGCCGCGGTGAGTGGATTGCCTGAGCCCACAGGTTCAAGACTCACCTGGGCAACCTGGCGAGACCTCATTTCTACAGTAAATCAAAAAATTAGCCGGGCGTGGTAGCACAGGCCTGTAGTTCCAGCTACTTGGAAGGCTGAGCGGAAGGATTGCTGGAGCCCAGCAGGTCGAGGCTGTGGTGGCAGGGAGCGTGCCACTGCACTCCAGTCTGGGCGTCAGAATGAGACTTCAACTCAAAAAAAAAAATCTAAAAAACGTATTTCTGGCTGTGCTCGGTGGCTCAGCCTGTAATCCCAGCACTTTGGGAGGCCGAGGTGAGTGGATTGTCTGAGCCCGCGGGTTCGAGACCCACCTGGGCAACTTGGTGAGACCTCATCTCTACAATAAATCAAAAACTAGCCAGGCATGGCAGTGCACGCCTATAGTTCCAGCTGAGGCGGAAGGATCACCGGAGCCCAGCAAGTCGAGGCTGCGGTGGCTGGGAGCGGCCACTGCACTCCAGTCTGGGCGACAGAGTAAGACTCCAACTCAAAAAAAAAAAAGTGTTTCTAACAGAACTTCTCTCATACATGGCTGATGGGAGTGCAAATGCTGGGAATTCATCCTACAGATCTGCCCACAATCACGCAAGGTTACTTACTACAGCACTGACTGTGGTGGTGACTCTGGAATCACTCCAAATGACCATCAGCCAGAGAGTAGTCAGACCCATGTGGTCCAGCCTCACCTGGACACACAGGACAACTGCTGAGCAGGACAAGGAAGGTCTCCAAGATACACTGTTGGGTAGAGGCACGGTGATGCATGTGCCTTCATTATTCCTCAGAAGTTTTATTTCAGTGCCCAAATCCGGGTATGCAGGTCTGACCCTGTAAAACAAAAACAGAAAAAAAGAAAAAAAAATCATGATAAAGGGCAAGAAATTTCATTTTCCAAAGGGCCAGAGGAGACAAGCTGAAACCAGATCTTCTGAAAGGATAAGACTTAATCTTTGTCAAGTACAAGAAGAGACCCCAAAAAGCCTGCAGTTTTTTAAATTAAAAACTGTTTTTTAACCGGGCTCAGTGGCTCAGCCTGTAATCCCGCGCCTTTGGGAGGCTAAAGTGAGTGGATTGCCTGAGCACGCAGGTTCGAGACCTGCCTGGGCAACTTGGCGAGACCTCATCTCTACACTATATCAAAAATGAGCCGGGCGTGGTAGCGCGTGCCTGTAGTTCCAGCTACCTGGAATGCTGAGGCAGAAGGATCACCGGAGCCCAGCAGATCGAGGCTGCGGTGGCCGAAGCGGCCACTGCACTCCAGCCTAGGCGACAGAGTGAGACTCCAACTCAAAAAAAAACAACCTTGTTTTTATTCTTCCATGTTTAAACTTCAGTCACCTTCAAAGTACTCTCCTTTGGCTGTAATACACCTATCAAGATGCTTTTCCCACTCCTCAAAACAGTTTCTGCTGTTTTTTGTTTCACTTCTTCCACATCAGCAAAACGTTTCCCTTTGAGGACTTTATTCATCTGTGGGAACAAAAAAAAGTCACTCGGGCAAGATTGGGTGAATAGGGAGTGTGGAGTAGGGGGTCATGCTGTTTTTGGTCAAAAACTGCTGAACACTCAGCATGGTGTGGGCAGGTGTGCTCATAAATCATCCATCGTGAAGTGGGCAAATGCATTTTTTTTGAATTGGAGTCTCACTCTTGTCACCCAGGCTGAAGTGCAGTGGCATGCTCACAGCTCACTGCAGCCTCAACCTGCTGTGCTCAGGCAATCCTCCTCCCTCAGCCCTCCAAGAAACTGAACCTATAGGCCTGCGCCACATGCCCAGCTGGTGGGCAAACACATTGAAAACATCTCCAGCCGAGCTCGGTGGCTCAGCCTGTAATCCCGTGCCTTTGGGAGGCTAAGGTGAGTGGACCGCCTGAGCCCGCGGGTTCGAGATCCACCTGGGCAACTTGGCGAGACCTCATCTCTACAA
>NW_007258926.1:63948-65874 GCF_000164805.1 Carlito syrichta | reverse complement strand
CTCGAACCCACGGGCTCAGGCAATCCACTCACCTCAGCCTCCAAGGCGCGGGATTACAGGTTGAGCCACCGAGCCCAGCTTAAAAAATTTTTTATAATTAGCTGGGCGTGGTGGCGCGTGCATATAGTCTAGCTACTCCAGAGGCTGAGACGGAAGGATCACCTGAGCACAGAAGGTGGAGGCCGTGGTGAGCCATGATCGTGCCACTGCACTCCAGGCTGGGCAACAGAGTTAGACCTCGACTCAAAAAACAATAACAAAAACAAAAAACTTGATAATCAGATATCAAGAGTGGGATAAAAAATAATAAAAATTTAAAGAGCTTGCAAGTCAGAAAGAAAGTCATTATGCTCCCAAAAGATATGGAGATTATTTACAGGTGACAAATGTCCAATAACTGAGAAATTGCAAGATGTTCAACCACACTAATAATTTTTTAAAATGCAGATTAAGCCGGGCTCGGTGGCTCAGCCTGTAATTCCGCGTCTTTAGGAGGCTGAGGTGAGTGGATTGCCTGAGCCCGCGGGTTTGAGACCTGCCTGGGCAGGCGAGACCTCATCTCTACAATAAACAAACAAACAAAAATTTGCCGGGTGTGGTAGCGCGCGCCTGTAGTTCCAGCCTCTTGGAAGGCTGAGGCGGAAGGATCGCTGGAGCCCAGCAAGTCGAGGCTGCGGTGACCGGGAGCAGCCACTGCACTCCAGTCTGGGCGACGGAGTGAGACTCCAACTCAAAAAAAAAAAATGCAGATTAAAAGACCTAGGCCATTCTTCACCCATGAAATGAGCAAAGATTAACACAAAATGGCTAACATGATGCAGCTGAGGACCAGGTGAGATGAACTCTCCAACATTGCAAATGCTGGCACGTGAGCACTGTAATAATACAGTATTCAAGCCGGGCACAGTGGCTCGTGCCTATATTCTCAGCACTTTGGGAGGCTGAGGGGAGAGGACTGCCTGAGCCCAGGATTCAAGACCAGCCTGGGCAACTTAGCGAGACCTCATCTCTACAATAAATCAAAAAATTAATCAGGCGTGGTGGTACGCACTTGTGGTTCCAGCTACTTGGAAGACTGAGGTGGAAGGATCACCTGAGCCCAGCAGGTCAAAGCTACGGTGGCAGTGAGTATGCCACTACACTGCGGCCTGGGCAGCAATGAGATTCTGACTCAATAAAAAGAAACAAACACAGTATTCATTCAGGTTGGGCTCATGCCTGTAATCCCAGCACTTTTAGAGACCAAGGCAAGAATTGCTTCAGACCAGGAGTTCAAGACCAGCCTAGGTAACATAGGGAAACCTTGTCTCTACAAAAAAAAAAAATATACATATATATACACACACACATATGTGTGTATATGTGTGTATAAATTAAGTTAAATATTTATTCTCCTCCGTCCCAGCTAAATGTTAACAATCACCTGAGCTCTCAGCAAACCATAATCTTTTCACTGGTGGAGGGTCTTGCCTCGATGTTCATGGCTGCTGACTGGTCAGGGTGGTGGTTGCTGAAGGCTGGGGTGGCTGAAGTAATGCAACTTCAGGGAATTTAATAACAGGAAATTCTCAGAACTACAAAGATATTAATGTAGAAAATATTAAATGCAGCCCTGCTGAAAACTTACAAATGCAGCACTGCTGAAAACAACGTAAATAAGAGGTAGAAACAGGGAAGAGAAAAAGCACCTCTCAGGTTGTGTGCAGATATTTCATGTGCTCATGTGACCCTGGAAAAGGTGAGAACGAACATCACCTAACCATCATTACTGCCCGTGCTGAGGAGGTAATAACTTTTTCTTTGTATGCCTCTGAATTGTTTAACTTGCCATCATGAACATGGTGTATTTGCTCTTAATTTTTTTTTAGTTGGAGTCTCACTCTGTCGCCCAGACTGGAGTGCAGTGGCCGCTCCCAGCTACCGCAG
>NW_007258926.1:61886-63837 GCF_000164805.1 Carlito syrichta | reverse complement strand
AACTCGCGGGCTCAGGCAATCCACTCACCTCAGCCTCCCAAAGGCACGGGATTACAGGCTGAGCCACCGAGCCCGGCTGGAACTCTTCCTTTGTATCCACAACTCACCTAACCACCATTTGGTGCAAGAGGCTTGGCTTTTGGCCTAACTTGGCTTTTGACATGGCTTCCTCACTTGGCTTAATCATCTCTAGCTTTTGATTTCAAGTGAGAGGCTTGCAACTCTTCCTTTCACTTGGACACTTAGAGGTCATTGTAGGGCTTACTTACTGGCCTAATTTCATTATCGCTGTGTCTCAGGGAATAGGGAGGCTGGAGGAGAGGGAGAGAGATGGGGAAATAGCAGGTTGGTGGAGCAGTCAGACACACAACATTCATCAGTTAAGCTCACTGTCTTACATGGGTGTAGTGCGTGGCACCCAAACAAAGACAACAGTAACATCAAAGTCCACTGATCACAGAACACCGTAACCGATTAATAATGAAACCTTGAAACATTGCAATAATTACCAAAATGTGACAGAGGCACAAAGTGAGCACCCCCTGTTGGAAAAGTGACGCTGACAGGCTTGCTTGGCATAGGGTTGCCAGAGACCTTTAACTTGTAAAAAATGTAGTATCTGCAAAGTACAATAAATCGAGGCATGCCTGCACTTTCTTCATTTCTCACTAAAGTCTTTTATTCCCACACATGAGAAAACAGAGGTTCAAAGGCTTAGATGATTTGCCTAAATCACCCAGCTAGGAACGCCAGGCACTGTTCCCCACAGCCTTCAGGATGGTCTGGCCAGGTGAGTACCTCAAGCATACAGCCTGACACGGGGAGCACTCAGAAATTAGTGACAGGAGTAAATGCCTGACAGCTGGGAGAAAGTCAGGCAGACTGTGGCTAGGAGACTAGGAGACCTTCCAGAAGGAAGATATTGGTAAGTGGAAATCTACTTAGGTGAGATGCGGAACCTCACGTGAGCACCGCGATGTTCTACCTCTCAGAGGCAGGTCTCCGTCTGCTGGCTGAAGTAACCGGCTGTTTTATCTCGTCTTTTCCCAGCTCTCCTCAGCCCCTCCCGACAACTGGTTGGGGGCCCCCTCCTGCCCACACTGCTAAATCCAGGTTCTTCACTCTGCCCCTCATGGCCCTACCATCTGACAAATCTTCAGTTGTGTCCTGAATCACTCACTTTCCCTGGCCTTTGCCTGACTCTCCCGTCCACCTCACAAACCCGTTTCTTTCTTTCTTTTTTTTGAGTTGGAGTCACATTCTGTTGCCCAGGTTGGAGAGCAGTGGCACAATCACAGCCACTGCAGCCTCGACCTCCTGGTCTCAGGCGATCCTTCCGCCTCAGCCTTCTAAGTAGCTGGAACTACAGGCATGTGCCACCATGCCTAGCCAATTATTTAAATTTATTGTAGAGATGAGGTCTCACCATGTTGCCCAGGCTGGTCTTGAACCAGCGGGTTCAGGCAATCCTTTCGCCTCGGCCTTTCAAAGTGCTGGGATTACAGGCTTGAGTCACAGTGCCCGGCCAAACCCCAGTTTCTTTTTTCTTTTGTTTGAGTTGGAGTCTCACTGTCGCCCAGACTGGAGTGCAGTGGCCACTCCCGGCCACCGCAGCTCGACCTGCTGGGCTCCGGCGATCCTTCCGCCTCAGCCCTCCAAGTAGCCGGAATTACAGGCATGCGCTACCACGCCCGGCTGACTTTTTGATTTATTGTAGAGATGAGGTCTCGCTGCCCAGGCAGGTCTCGAACCCGCGGGCTCAGGCAATCCACTCCCCCCAGCCTCCCAAAGGCACGAGTTTACAGGCTGAGCCACCGAGTCCGGCTCCCCAGTTTCTTTATACTGAACCCAGACTTGGCTCATCCTGGCTGTCAGCGAGTGCTGGTGCCTTTCCCCACTTTCATCTTCCAGCAGAAGAGAAGTGGCTAGCTTTTTTTTTTTTTTTTTTTTT
>NW_007258926.1:60139-61751 GCF_000164805.1 Carlito syrichta | reverse complement strand
TCTGGCGATCCTTCCACCTCAACCTTCCAAGTAGCTGGAACTACAGGTGTGCGCTACCACACCTGACTAGTTTTTTGGATTTATTGTAGAGACGCGGTCTCGCCAAGTTGCCTGGCTGGTCTTGAATCAGCAATCCACTTGCCTCGGCCTCCCAAAGTGCTGGGATTACAGGCTGAATCACCGAGCCTGGATCTTTTTGTTTTGTTTTTTGAGTTGGAGTCTCACTCTGTCACCCAGACTGGAGTGCAGTGGCCGCTCCCGGCCACCGCAGCCTCGACCTGCTGGGCTCCGGCGATCCTTCCGCCTCAGCCTTCCGAGTAGTTGGAACTACAGGTGTGCGCTACCATGCCCGGCTAATTTTTTTTTTTTTTTGAGTTGGAGTCTCACTCTGTTGCCCAGACTGGAGTGCAGTGGCCACTCCCGGCCACCGCAGCCTCGACCTGCTGGGCTCCAGCGATCCTTCCGCCTCAGCCTTCCGAGTAGCCGGAATTACAGGCGTGTACTACCATGCCCGGCTGGTTTTTTGATTTATTGTAGAGATGAGGTCTCGCTGCCCAGGAGGGTCTCGAACCCGCGGGCTCAGGCAATCCACTCACCTCAGCCTCCCAAAGGCGCGGGATTACAGGCTGAGCCACAGAGCCCGGCTTAATTTTTTGATTTATTGTGAAGATGAAGTCTCGCCAAGTTGCCCAGTCGGGTCTCGAACCTGCGGGTTCAGGCAATCCACTCACCTCGGCCTCCCAAAAGCGCGGGATTACAGGCTGAGCCACCAAGCCCGGCTGCTCTTTTTGTTTTTTAATGAAAGTGGATTTACATGACATTCATTTGAACCTATGTGATCAACATGCTCACTAGAAACTGGCAGGGTAAACATGGAGCCCCGTCTCTGACTTGGGTCTTTCTGGCAGGAGGCAGAGAATTGACCTGGATGACTGGTCAGTGTGGGGGGGGGCTGACTGGGCCTTTCCACCTCTCTTTCCTCCCCGAGCCTCACCCAGATCTCCCTCAAAAGTTAGGACCCCAGGGATATTACCAGGCAAGTGATTCCTTCTCTCAGGGACCCTGTTTCTTCATATATGGGGGAAAAAACAGGGAGGTGGGCTTCTTATCACATAAGCTTTTTTTTTTTTTTTTTTTTGAGTTGGATTCTCACTCCGTCACCCAGGTTGGAGTGCAGTAGCACACTCACGGCTACCCCAGCATTGACCTGCAGGGCTCAAGCGATCCTTCCACTTCAGCCTTTCAAGTAGCCGGAACTATAGGTGTGTGCAACCATGCCTGGCTAATTTTTTTGATTTATTGTAGAGATGAGGTCTTGCCAAATTGCCCAGGCTTTTCTCGAACCCATGAGCTCAGGCAATCCACTCACCTTGGCCTCCCAAGGTGCTGGGATTACAGGCTTGAGCCACCGTGTCCGGCCCACATAACATTTTTTTTTTGAGTTGGAGTCTCACTCTTGTCGCCCAAGCCGGAGTGTAGCGGCATGCTCACGGCCACCACAGCCTCAACTTGCTGGGTTTGGGTGATCCTTCTGCCTCTGCCTTCCAAGTAGCTAGAACTACAAATACACACCACCACGCCCGGCAATTTTTTTTTTTTTTTTTTGAGTTGG
>NW_007258926.1:56597-60119 GCF_000164805.1 Carlito syrichta | reverse complement strand
GGGCTCAGGCAATCCACTCACCTCAGCCTCCCAAGGCACGGGGTTACAGGCTGAGCCACCGAGCCTGGCTACTTTTTTTGATTTACTGTAGAGATGAGGTCTTGCCAAGATGCTCAGGTTGGTCTCGAACCCTGGGCTCAGGCATTCCTCTCGCCTTGGCCTCCCAAAGTGCTGAGATTACAGGCTGAGTTACCGCATCCAGTCCCACATAACTTTTCTTTTTGAGTAGAGGTCTCAATCTGCCACTCAGGCTGGAGGGCAGTGGCAAGCTCCCAGCCACCGCAGCCTTGACCTGCTGGGCTCAGGGGATCCTTCCGCCTCAGCCTTTCAAGTAGCTGAAACTACAGGCACATGCCACCATGTCCAGGTAATTTTTGATTTATCGTAGAGATGGGGTCTCATCAAGTTGTCCAAGCTGGGCTCAAACCCCTGGGCACAGGCAATCCTCTTACCTCGGCCTCCCCAAGTGCTGAGATTATAGGCGTGAGCCACTGCACCCTGCCTACATAACATTTTAAAATAAACTTAGAGCCGGACTCGGTGGCTCAGCCTGTAATCCGCACTTTGGGAGGCTGAGGTGAGTGGATTGACTGAGCCCGCGGGTTCGAGACCCGCCTGGGCAGCGAGACCTCATCTCTACAATAAATCAAAAAATCAGCCAGGCGTGTAATTCCGGCTACTCGGAAGGCTGAGGAGGAAGGATCGCCGGAGCCCAGCAGGTCGAGGATGCGGTGGCCGGGAGCGGCCACTGCACTCCAGTATGGGCGACAGAGTGAGACTCCAACTCAAAACAAAACAAAAAATAAAATAAAATAAACTTAGAAAGGGCACGTGTGTCAAAATTGGGTTAGAGAAAAATGACAAAAAAATAACTTACAGTTGGAAAAAGTTTTCCATGAAAGTTCTCCCCAAGCATGTCCCGAGTCCCTTCTTGCTGGGACTCCGTTAACTGTCAATAATACGTTGGGCACAGACTCATCCCATTTTAACAGCTTGCTGTAGGGAAGTCCCAGAATGACCGTAATCAGTCCGCTCTCTGCATCTAGTTGTGCGCAATTTTCCAGAATGAACGGTCCCGCAAAGAACAATCTTACATGAGTTTATCTTTTTACACAGCTACTTCTCTAGATTCCCAGAAGTGAAAATTACTGGTTTTGAAAATGCGTATGTTTTAAATTCTCACACTTCCTAGTTGAGAAACTTTGCAGAGTAATTCTCAGATTGGACTTGAACTTGTGTTTCACCTGTGGACCTCGCTCATGTGCCACACCCCAACCCACTGCCAGACTCTGTGCGACCCCACCCACTCGCCTGGAGGAAATCTGGAGGGGGCTCCAGGGCCCTTTGCTATAGCTCTTGGGTGGCTCTGTTGCAAGCCGGGGAGGAAGCCTGTCCTCTCCTCCTCAACCTGATCTACTTGGGAAGCAGTGGCCCCAGGGGCTGCCATAGGCAGACTCTATGGCCCAGGTCCCCAGTGGCTTCCCAAAAAGCACAGAGTCTGGCTCCCACGCACACACGAGAAAAACATCTAGTGTGGAGTTCCAGGTCAGTTGCCAAGGCCCAGGTAAGGGATCCAGGCTCACCTGGCTGCACCCCTTTTTCCCTCCAGGGTCCCTTCATCTGAAAGTCCCTGTCCCACACATGCACCGTGACCTTAGTGGACAGGGCCCAGTTGATTTTAGGCTTCTTACCCAAGACTTCCCAAGCCTCCTTTTTTCAGTTAGAGGGCTGTGGATGGAGCACCATTTGGCCAATGTTTTGGCCACACTCTGGACCCATTTCCCTCCTGTGAAACGGAGATCATGTGGCAGTGCCACTCTCGTTCTGTGTGCCGCTGTGAGGAGAGCAGCATGGCCAGCTAGGGTCCTACTAGATGTAGGGAAGTCTGGCTTCCAGGGGGAGTGCAGGTGCACCTTAGCTGTCATTTAATCAGCATTCTCACTGGCAGGGCCTGTCTGGAAAAATTTAGATGTTGTTCCCAGAGCTCTCCATTGCTAAAGCGCAATTAAGACCAGAAACTGGGCCGGACGCAGTGGCTCAAGCCTGTAATCCCAGCACTTTGGGAGGCGGAAGCAAGAGGATTGCCTAAGTCCAGGGGTTTGAGACCAGCCTGGGCAACTTGGTGAGACCTCCGTCTCGACGTAAATCAAAATATTACCCAGGCGTGGTGGCGTGCATCTGTGGTTCCGGCTACTTGGAAGGCTGAGGCAGAAGGATCGCCTAAGCCCAGCAGGTTGAGGCTGCGGGGGCCAAGAGTGTGCCACTGCATTCTAGCCTGGGCAACAGAGTGAGACTCCGACTCAAAAAAACACAAAAGACCAAAAGTTGTTTTCAAGGCTATTTCCAAGCCCAAGGTCCCTGGATGTCCAGGCCTAGACAGGGAAACAGAGGCCCAGAAAAGCCTGTCAGGTTTGACAGGCTGACTAATTGCTGGGCATGCCCAGAGGAGGGTGGTCAACAGGCAGCTCACAGTATGTGGTTCTGAGAGAGGAGGGAAAAGCGTGGTGGGGTGCAGGAGGCCAAAGAAAGCCTCCAGGAGTGGGGTGTAACTGGCAGAAGAGGGGAAAGAAACCCAACAGGACACCGGGAGCTCCTGGCCTGGTAGCCAAGGGCCAGCCATAGGGGTGAGGGCTCAGGCTCCGCTGTGCGACCGACCTGGGCTGGGTGACAAAAGCAATCAAGAGCCTCTCTGAGCTCGGTCGCTTTCTACAGGACTTACATAGGTCAGCTCCATGCTCCATAACCAGAGGATTAGAAGGCAAGGCACCACGAAGCGCCTCGCACAGCCACGCTGCCGTGCACGCGGCCTTACAGGCGCTCCTTCGCGTGGGCTCTTTTCACCTGTCGCATGGGGCATGCGACAGACCCGGTGCTCTGGGCTTGTGTCAGAGGCGGCCTGCCCAGCTCTCCAGGCCCTCGAGGACAGAACAGGCGTCGCAGTCTGAGCCCAATCCCTTTCCAGCTGTGGGTACATGCTCAGACTAGCTGGGCCTCAATATCCCCTCGAGGCAATGCGAACAATCCCACGGCTGGCCGGAGACCTGCCGGAGGGGCGAACTCACGGAGCACCCCTCCTCCGGGAAGGGCCCGCGCCCCGGCGAAGAGCACACAGTGGGCGCTCCGGAAACGCTCTCCGCGAGGTGGGCCGGGCCACTTCCTGCCCCCAGCGGGCTCTCCCGGGCCGAAGTTCCCACCGCTCCTCCGCGGAGGCCCTGTGGCATTCCTGAGGGTGGGGGCGGGCGCAGGAAGAAGGTGCCCTCGGCCCCGCCCCCTCCGGGCGCGGTGGGCGGGGCGAAGCCCCTCGGCGCCGTCGGCCCGCCCCGCGGGGGGCGGGCGCAGCTCGCCGCGCTCCGCGCAAAGTTTGTTTTCTCCCTCCGGGCGGGTGGGGGAGGGCGAGGAGCGCGCGGAGGGGGCGAGGGGATCTGACGTCAGGCCGCGAGGTGCTTTCCAGCCGCGAGCTGTCAGGCCGAGTGTCAGGCCGAGCAGGTACGCGGCGCGCTCCCCCGGCGCCCCCCGGCCCCC
>NW_007258926.1:28681-55657 GCF_000164805.1 Carlito syrichta | reverse complement strand
AGGGGTCAGCCTGCGACGAGCAGCCGGGGAAGGGGGTGGGAACCAACCTTTTTCCTGCCCGGCGACAGACACGTGAGTTTTCTTTATCCGGAGCTCTCGTCCCCCCGGGGTGGCGGGCCCGCGGGGCAGCTGTCGTGCGGAGTGTGGCGCGGGAAGGGGGCCGGGGGTGCAGGCGCCCCGAGCGCCGGCCGACTCCTCGCCGCCCCGGGAGCCATGTGCTCCGACTCGGCCGGGCCGCGGGGGCGGCTGCGCGCTTTGTGTGAGCTGCTGGGAACGCGAGCGTGTGTGCGCGCCCGGGAGAGTGTCGGGGCCGGGCAGTCGTCGTCAGAAAGTTCGTGCGGGAGTGGCTGCAGGTGGCGTCGTGGGCGTGTGGGGGGTGCACGGAGTGCTGCGTCGAGGGGTGCTGCCTCAGGCCAGCGAGGGCAAGAAGGAGGGCTGATGCGATGACGTCCGAGAGTTCTCCCTGTCGGCGAGGTCGGGGTGGGCGGGCACAGGAGTTGGGCTGGTTGCGTGGGTCACAGTTACTCGGGCTGGGCGTGGGGTTTGACTGCACCGAGTCTGTCGGTTGAAACAAGGGCCTTGAGGACTAGAGAGGTGGTTGGTGCCTTGTGTTCGAGTTGCGTGTGAGTGGCGGGGTGTTCTGGGTGCAGTGTGGGGCGTACATGAGGGAAACATCCCGGGCCATAGGCGGGTCTGAGGTGCAGGACTCCGAGGTGGGGAAGAATCCATGTAGGTGGAGGGGTCATCTCCGGGGTCCACCCCGAACCCCACTGACTGAGACTTGGCTGGCAGCCAGGGTGGAATTTGTGCAGATAACCTCAGGTAAACGCCTCACAGCCTGCCAGGCTGCATCTCTGAGTCCGGATTCCCAGCTGCCAGGGCTGCCTGGAAATGTGACCTCAGAAAGCAGCCTGCTGGTCGTGCCCCCTGGGGAGTGGCACCTCTAACCAGTGCCTGTCTCACCTCCAGGTGGCCTGGCTGAAAGAGTAGACCCTTCCCTCGAAAGCCTGGCCTAGTCGGCCAGGGATCTGGGCTCAGGCCCAAGGAGAGGAAACGAAACCTGGAATTGCCGAAGTCTGCTGGCTAGTCCGCCAGAGCGGGTACAGGCTTGGGGGGGGAGGTGCGGGGCTTGAGATTCTGCCATCAGTTTGGCCTAGAACTTTGCTGTTAACATGTAAATGCTCTTGCATGTATGAACAAGAACTCTGTCAAGGGCATGAGCAGCTGAGTTGGGTTATTAGGGAAAATCTCCCTTCGTTGGGCAGGTAGAGAGGGGAGGACCCTTGCCCAGGGTCACAGCACCAACTGGAGGAGGGGTAGACACCAGAGCCTGGCCTTACTCTTTGCTCTGGATCTTAAGGGGCTGAGTCTAGGACTAGGGCAAGGGCCTGGCAGAGAAGAATGTCCACCAGGCGGCCAGTACAGCCAACGTCCCACTCTCTGCAAGGCACCCGCAAGGGCTCCGTAAATGTCACATGGCTGCTACAGCACTCCTCCCTAGGCCTTGGGAGAGCTGGGAGGCGAGATGGTATAAAGTCTCTTGGGGGACAGCGAACTACCTGAGTCCAGATCCTACTTTGATATCCTGTCCTGGGAGTGAAACTTTTTTCCCATACAGCTTTGTTGAGATATAAATTGCATACCATACAATTCTCCCATTTTACGTATACATGTCATTGACTGCTGTGATTACGCACCTGTAGTCTCGGCTACTTGAGAGACTGAGGAGGAAGGATTGCTTATATCCAAGAGGTTGAGGCTGTGGTAAGCTGTGATTGTGCCACTGCACTCCAGGCTGGGTGACAGAGTGAGACCCAATTCCAAATAAGTACATATATCAGTGGTTTTTAGTATATTAACTGTGTGCAACCATCACTATAGTCAATTTTAGAACATTTTTATCACCTCAGAAAGAAACCCCACACACTTTAGCTACCACCCAGCCCTAACCAACTGCTAACCTACTTTCTGTCTCTACATTCTGGACATTCATGATAGATGGCCTCATGCTATGTGGTCTTTGTGACTGACTTCTTTCCCTTAGCATAATGCTTTCCAGATCCTTCTATATCGTAGCACGTCAGGACTTCACTCCTTTTTATGGTCAAGTAATATTCCATGGTGGATGTAGGCTGCAGTTTTTTAGTCCATTCATCTGTTGATGGACAACTGGTTGTTTCCATATTTTGCCTATTGTAAATAGTGCTGCTATGAACGTTTGTGTACAAGGTTTTGTGTGGCCATAGGTTTTCATTTCTCTTGGGTAGATACCTGGGCATGAAACTGCTGGTCTTGGGTGGCTTTCTTAATCTCTCCCTGTTTCCTCATCTACAAAGTGACGATAACTGTTTGTCCTTATAAGGGGCTTGTGAGGACTCCATGAGATAACACATGTGAAGTGCTTGATACAGAGCATAGGGAACAGACCTCAGTGGTAGCTGCAGTTACTTCTCATCCTGGTCCTGCTTGTGAATGTGTTTCCTTAGTTACCTGCCGGCTCCGCGCCTGGAGACATGTTGGACTTGGCCTTCTAGCTTGCTCAACCAATGGTATGGCCTGAAACTTTGAATTGCAACTCCCCTGTTTCTGGTATCCCAGGCTGTAGTAATGCTGAGCGTGTTTGGAGACCAGGAACAGGGTAAGAGGCAGCACACGGTGACGCTGTCTCCATCCCATGTCACTTGTCCCAGGGTTGCTGAGGTCCCGCCTAGCCCCCAGGCACCATGTCGGATAGTGATCTCGGTGAGGATGAGGGCCTTCTCTCCCTGGCGGGCAAGAGGAAGCGCAGGGGAAACCTGCCCAAGGAGTCGGTGAAGATCCTTCGGGACTGGCTGTACCTGCACCGCTACAATGCCTACCCCTCGGAGCAGGAGAAACTGAGCCTCTCCAGACAGACCAACCTGTCAGTGCTGCAGGTAAGCAGGGGATCTGGGTGGTGGGTGGCAGGAGACCCAGTTCTGGCTCTGTCCCAGCCCTGTCACTGACTCACTGTGTGGCCTCAAGCCAGTTGCCTCCCCTTTCTCGGCTTCTTGGGTCAGGGAAGAACACACTCTCCCTGCTTTAAGAGAAAACAATGAAACAAGGTCTGTGCCACTAGATTTCCAATTCTGGAGAGTTCTGAAGAGGCAAGAAATTCATAAATGCGATCCATGTCTAGGTGTCATTAGCCCTGGAGGTGTGAGAAGGTGAGGAGGCACCTAGGGTCTGGGATTGTGGGATTTGGCCCCCAGCCCCAGAGCAGTGTTTGGACAGAGATTTGGTTGCAGGGACAGCTGGTGGTCTGCAGTGTGGTTAAGAGAGGAGTTGGGATCACAGACTAGGAAAACGCAGAAGCCGGGGCTCTGGGCAGCAAGCCTGTTCTGCCACACCTTGATTTCCCCATCTGTAAAAGTGGGGGTCAGATTCGTCTCCTGCCTGATGGAAAACTATTGTGAGGAACAGATTCAGAGCTGGACGTGAACATGCTTTGCAAACCATGCACATGAGCACACTCAAAGACAGCGTGAGCCCCTTCCATCAGTGCGCAAAGTCTAGTCCCTTTCTCAGTCATCTGTGGGTATTTTTGTTCTGCTTTCATGGTTCCGAGCAGGGCACCTGGACCGCTGCGGCCTTGCCTCCAGCTGGACTCTTTTCCTCCAGGAGACACATGGTGGGGTCTCAGCCTAACGCTGGCCAGCCCCACTGGCCCCCACTGCTCCCTTCCTGAACCAACCAAGCCTCTTCCCCAAGGCCCCCTGCTTCCCTCCCCACCTCTTTTAAAATTCTGAGTCGTGGTCTCACTCTGTACACCCGGGCTGTAGTGCAGTGGTACAATCATACTTACTATAGCCGCAGCCTCCTGAGCAGCTGGGACTATGGGCACATGCCACCACACTGGCTAACTTTTCTTATTTTTAGTGTTTAACTATTATTTTTTCAGTTGGAGTCTCACTCTGTCACACAGGCGCTAACACGGCCACTGCAGCCTCTCTGTGATTCTCCTCAGCTTCCAAGTAGCTAGAACTACAGGCATGTGCCACCATGCCTGGCTTTTGGGTGGTTGATTGATTAGATTGATTGAAAAGAGCGGTCTCGCCAAGTTGTCCGGGCTGGTCTCAAATCTCTGGGCTCAGGGAATCCTTTCGCCTCTGACTCCCAAAGTGCTGGGATTACAGGCATGAACCACCATGCCTCACCAGTTTTTAAATTTTTTTGTAGAGGTGAGGTCTTGCTATGTTGCCCAGGCTGGTCTTGAACTCCTGGGCTCAGTCGATCCTCTCACCTCAACCTCCCAAAGTGCTAGGATGACAGCATGAGCTGCCCCCCATGTCCTCCTGTATCCCACGATTCCAGTCTGTGGTGCGAACCTTGTCCTCCTGCCCTTGCCCCACTCTGAACTTTCCACTTCCTCCAGCTCCTGCCTGTCCTTCATGAAGAGAAATGGGAAGCGTTTCAGCCCTCCATTCCTGTCGCCTGACCTTATGCTCTCTGGCAGTGGTTAATCCGAGTCTCCAGAGAAAGGGTCTAGAGTTCCAGCTCCTGACTTGTCTTGCCTCTTCCCCACAAGAGGAAACCTGGCCCTTGGCAGAGTCACTGCCTTCTCTCCGAGCCTCCTCATTTCCTCATCTGGAAAAAACCAGATGATGGCAGCATTTCACGGGCTTGTAGGAGAGGGACTCGAGAGAATCCAAGGCGGACTGGGTGGTTAAGGCACACAGTGGGCACTTCTGTTCCCGTTCTCATCCTCCTCTCCTCCCAGGTTGTAGTCTGAGCCTGGCTGCCTAGCAGTGTGTGGCATCCCCACCGTGTTTCCTGTGCAGAGTAGGGATCCCAGAGAGGAACCAGACACATTCTTCCCCTCGGGGAGTGTCCAGTCTGGGATGGCGGTAGCAGGGCAGACCTGGCCACGTATGTTTGCAAAAATGCTCTCCACTGGGACGGAAGGCAGGGCAGGAGAACCTGCAGTCTCAAGCATCCTCCCAGGAGAGTAGCTGTGAACCTGCGACTGTAGAGCTATTCCACCTCTCTGTTGGTCTCCCTGCCTTCAGCCTTGTTCCTCTAATCCACTCTTTGGAACACAAAAGCACAAATCTGATTGTGCCCCTGCTCTGTCCAAACTCCTCAAAAGCCCAGCAGTGCCATCTCAGCTCTTCCTGCCTCTGGTCCTTGAACCCTCAGGCCTCAAGGCCTCTTCCTTGCTCTGAACAGCTCAGGGGCAGCCCTGGCCCTACCTCACTGGCTCTCTCCACTTAAAGCATCTCTTTCTCATGAATGACGATTCTCTGATTATCAACCTGTGTGTGGGCCACTGCTTGTATTCCACCTCACACTACCTATCCTGTTAAGCCACTTGTCACACTACAGTGTGTATTGGAATTGGTTTTTGTCAGGACCACTGTTTCTCAGATCTGAGAAATGTACCATCTCCTTTTAAAAGAACGTATTTTTTTGTGGACCTGCCTCCCCCCAAGATATTAACTAGAATACTTTTTATTATCATAGCATTTATGTACAGTCATAAAACTGGAAAAAGAAAACTTGTTTTTGCTTTTACTCTTAGATGTGACTATAAAACCAGTTTCACAAAGTAGATACATGTAAAAACAATGAAATTCCATCTAACTGCATTACTTTGAAATGGTGGATGAGATTCTGCTGACTCAGCTGTGGTGTGTGTGACAAAGGCACTTAGTCTGGAGTCGAGTGGGTCTGGACTGCCACAGGGCATGATGTTCCTTGTGATCAAAAGGGCAAAAACACAAAGCCAAAGCATCCTTCTAGAGAACCAGGGGACCTCATGACGACGTATCCATGGGGGAGGCCAAGTCTAGGGTGCAGATCAGCCACTGGAGCTGTCCAAGGAAGGGCCAGCTTGACCTGGCATCCCCTGGAGGGAAGTCCACTGGTGGCCACCCTGCTCTAGAGTGAGACTGAGAGCTATGAGTAGTAGGGGACCATCTGCCCTCCTTGATGCCGTGATCCTGCAGCAGTCCCCACTGCATACTTCTCTGATAATGTCTCCAAACTGTGCCTTCTTCTCAGCTCCTCTGGTCAATCACCAGTTACTGTGCACACACCCCTTAAATATTTCTGGGGTATGGCTTCTTTCCCACCCTCGTCTAAGCCATCATTGTCTGATCACTTGCCACTCCCCTACTTAAAACCCTTCCAACCTAATGACAATATCACCTGCCTGCTGGGCCTCAGCCCTGGCACCCACACTCCCACCACACTGACCCACCATGCTAGACTGGTCCCCGCCCACCTCTGACCAGGGAGATTCCGGCCTCTGGTGGAGGAGCTGTGCACTTCTCAGCACCTGGATGGGGCAGAGCACTGTAACTGCTCTTTAGACCACGCTACATCCTGGTCTTGTTTATCTTGTGGCCCCAGTGTAGCTCTGTGCTTGGCGTCTGGCAGGTAGTGCTGTAGTACTTACTGAAATGGCTGTAAGGTGCTGGAAATGCAGGCGGGACCTCAGAAGCGGGGATGTGCAACATCTCTCGGGCCAAATGTGCTCAAGCTCCGGGAGGCAGCTCTCTTTCCTTTACTTAATTTTGAAAATTTTATTTTTTAGTAAGGACATGTTTAAATACCCACAAAAGCAAGATAATATAATGAGCCCCCAGCACCCATCACCTGGCTTCCACAAGCACCAACGTTTTGCCAGGCTTGTTTTATCTCTCCCTGGGGCATCTCCCTTGATTATCTCCCTTAACCCGCCCTGGAGCGATCTTATTAGCAAGTCAATGAGTCATTTAACCGGTTTGCTGGTGCTTGCCTGGGGCTAGGCAGTTGGGAGAGAAAGACAAAAATAATCTTTTGTGAAGGATTTTCACAGGTTCCTGTGACACCCTCTAAGTCCTGTTTATTGGCTGGACTAGATCTGTGTGGTTTTCTGACTGCTCTGTGGCCTAGGAGGCTTCTGAGCCCCTCTTCTTTGCTCCAACACTGATGGGGGTCCACTGCGTGCCAGGCATGGTAGAACAGGCACCACCTCCCCATTCTTTCATGGCTGTCAGGACTCCTTTCAAATGAGCTTCCTGGGAGAAGCCTTTCCAAAGCCTACACCGGGGCAGGGGCAGCAGCCCTCCAGTAGGGGCCTTGGGTGAGAAAGGAGCCTAGTGCAGAGACTGTGGTGGCCTGCCACTCTCCTCTCTGGCTCCAAAACTTCTTCCAGCTCCTCCCATGAGTAGCCTCTGTCTCATCTCAAGGCCTTTCATCTGTGTATATTTTTGAGCTTCTGTGTAAGCTTTTTCACTTAAATAAAGGACTTAAGCCAAGCGCAGTGACTCATGCCTGTAGTCCCAACACTCTGGGAGGCCGAGGCAAGAGGATTGCCTGAGCCCAGGGGTTTGAGACCAGCCTGGGGAACTTGGCAAGACGTTGTCTCTACAATAAATCAAAAAGTTAGCCTGGTGTGGTGGCACATGCCTTTAGTTCCAGCTATTTGGAAGGCTGAGGCAGAAGGGTCGCGGGAGTGCAGCAGGTTGAGGCTGCAGCAGCCATGAGCATGCCACTGCACTCCAGCCTCAAAAAAGGGGGCTTGGCCCACAAGGCAAGTCACATCAGTGGGTTCAGCCGTTGGTTCCTAAACCCGAGCAGCCATCCTCTGGGTGCATGTCTGTAAACACTTCTGACTCTGCCCCTCACCCCCACCGGATCTGTAGAGCAGATGAAAAACAGCAGTTTCACAGTTGAAAAAAGTCTCCCCTCATGGGGATTCTGATGCAGACAGCTGACTTTAAGAGCACCCGGATGGTGGTCACAGCGTGAACGGTGGTGCCGGGTGAGGGAAAGGCTCCTCTGCGCCTTCACTTCCTTCCCCACTTTTGCTCTTCCCGCAGCTGAAGACATGAACAGTAGCGTGCTCGGGCCTGCCTTCCGCGCCCTGCCCCCTCCTCATGCCTTTGCCAGCCTCCTAGTGCCCCTTTCGCCCCCTTTTGCCACAGTGATTCCTCCCTTGTCCTTCGTCTCTGCCACTGATAAAAAAACACCGTTGGGGCCGAAGCCTGTCGGACAGCCCTGTTCCGGGGAGACAGCCTGTGTTCTGCCACACAAATCAGAGCTCACCTTGGCCCTCTTCCTTCCTGCCACCTCCCCAAGGACCTTGAGTGGGGACAAGTCACAGGCTCTTCTCCTGACTTGGGCATGGGCAGGCCGTTGGAAGGGGCTTCAGAAAGCTGCACTGGTGGGCCACTCACCCTCCGCCCCTGCCCAGCCCCTCAGCTGTGCACTTCCTTGGGCAGAGACAGACAGACAGACGCTGGGCTGCCAAGTGGTCTATGGACCTGACAGGCTTGCAGGGAAGTGTGTGGAGGCTGTTTTTCTGTTCTCTTCGCTGAACTGTTAGCCAAAAAGGGAGGTGCAGCTCAGGGCTAGGTGTCACACAACTGCTGGGAGCCGCCCAGTCCCCCCTCCTGGAGACTGCCTTCCCCATAGCACTCAGCCCAGCCATGATGCCCGGCCTTCCTCCTGCCTCGAGGGGGAGGCCAAGAAGTGCGCCTTGGAGCACAGGCAGCAGAGGAGGCAGCTGTGGGAGGGAGGGGAAGGAAAGACACGTTTCTGAGCACGAAGGCTTCTGCCCAGTACCAGGCTTTCTGGATTAGATCCCAGCCTTTGTGCCTGTGACCTTGAGAGGCTTCTGAACCTCTCTGACCAGGGCCTCTGTTTCTTCAACAGAGATCATCGTAGAACCTGCCTTGTGTGTTTTGTGTCCAAGTGTTTGCTGTTAGGATGCTGCTGCTGATTCAGCCATCCCTTCTGTTCCTCTGTATGGTGAGACAGCAAAGCAGCGGGGGGGCCCCTATGCCAGAGGATCTGTCTGTGAACCCCAACTCTGCACTGGGGCTGTGTGACTATGAGCAGTTCTCTCGTCTCTGAGCTCCAGTTCCCCTTGTAGTACCTTGGGGACACTGCTTTCTTCCTTCCAGGCTTGTGCGCAGATTAAACATAACACAAGTGAGATGGCTGGCATGGTGACTGGTATCATGCATCCCACCCAGCTATTGAGCCCTACCTCTCTTTGGAGTTCACCTACAACTCTAGTCAGGATTTGGCTCAGCCAGTGTCTTTGCTCGGCTATACTGGGGGACCATAGAGGTGAAGTGGGCATATGAGACCCCCAGGGCTCTTCATGGTCGGCATGGGGAGGGAGAGAAGGGCACAAGACTCAGGCTCTGCCCTGCCCAAGAGCCTTCCAGCCTGAGAGGGCAGGGGGCCTGGTGCTGTCTTAGGGTGACAGTGCAATGGGTGCAGCTGGAGTCGACTAGGCAAGGAGCCATGCCTACTTCATGCACCAGCTCCTGTCATGGATGACAGATAGTCCATGGGAAGATGGTACCCAAGGGGTTGCTCATACAGCCAAGAAAGAGGTCTGGTGATAGCCAGACAGAAATGAGTACACGAACCCCGGGCCTTTGATCTCGTGAGCACACACTGAGGAATGCTAGGCATGGCTGCAGCCCACACAGTGCCCACGTTCCAGCACCCCAGCACACAGGAGGGAAGGGAGGAAGCGTTTGGCTTTCTTTCCCCTGCAGCAGCTTGTACTGTGTTTGGGCCCTGTAAGTATCCGTTGATGAACTAAGAGGAGAAAGACAGGACCAGGAGCAGGACCTAGGTTGTGAAATTTGGCTGAGCCACTGTTGAGACCCCTATGTGGTTTACTGTGGTGTTCCACCTCGTGGTACCAACCCAGCCCACTTCTGAGCTCACACCTACCGTTCCCCTCTTCAGTCAGTTCCTTAAACCGAACGCTTTCCTGCCTCAGCTCAGCTGCACTGGAGGACCAGGGAGATGAGGAAGGGCCAGTGAGAAGCCCAGGACCCATCCTGGGTGTCAGCTGTCGCCTCCATCCAGAACATTGTCTCCTAACTTTCTGTGTGGCTGGCTCTTCCTTATCCTTTCGCTGTCAGCCTTCCAGGCCTCTTGTGTGTTGAGTTCTCAGATCTTTGTACACTGCCCCTTTATTCTTCTTTCCTTCTTGGCACTTATTGACGGTACTCACCTATTTGTTTATTGCCAGTCTCCACAACTAGATGGATTGTGAGCTCCACCGGGCATCCCCAGAACCAGGCCTGGCACATGGCAGACACTCAGATATCTGAATGAGCAAGAAGCCTTGAAAGGGAGAGCACTGGTATGGTGAGAAGCTCTCACTTGACTGTTTTAGTGAATACAGAAAGCCAGGCTCTGGGGCCCTGAGACAGCCTCAGACAAAGATGGAGAGAGGAGCAAATCCCGTTCCTCCCAGTTCAAAGGCTCAGGCTTGGAGATCTCTGCTGGAGGTGGCGTCCTGACTGACTTTACCAGGCAGAGCTTTAAGTGTGTTCATCAGGAAAGTGGGGCTTGATCACACTTCTTTTTTGTTTTGTTTTGTTTCTTGAGTTGGAGCCTCACTCGTCGCCCAGGGTGAAGTGCGGTAGGTATGCTCACGGCCACCCCAGCGTCGACCTGCTGGGCTCCGGCAGTCCTTCCGCCTCAGCCTTCATGGAGCTGGAACTCCAAGTGCGTGCTGCCACACCTGTTATTTACTGTAGTGACAGGTCTCGCCAAGTTGTCCCGGCTGGTCTCAAACCCACGGACTCAGGCAATCCACTCGCCTTGGCCTCCCAAAGGGCTAGGATTACAGGCCGAGCCACCAGCTTCGGCCGAGGTGATGTTTTAAAACAGGTTTTATACTACTCGGAGGCTAATGAGGAGGATCTCTTGAGCCTAGGAGATCGAGTACAGCCTGGGCAACATAGTGAGACCGTGGCTCTAAAGTAAAAGATAAAACAGCTTCTGTATTTGGGTATATGTACTAGCCATGTAGCTAAGAAATTGTTTTCTAATGTCTAATCTTTAGCTGTTTTTAAATAATGCCTAGGTAGCTGCTGTAGGATTGGTCTTGTCACACCCCAGGCCGCTAGGAGTGAACAAGGGGAAAGAGGGTACAAGTTGTTGATCCTCTGGAGTGTCAAGAATGAGGCCATGATTGAGTGCCTACTACCCTTGGGTGTGCAGGGAATGTATTCCTATTCTTCCTGAAAACTGTTATCCGCCCTTGTGGTCATTCCTTGCTGCCTGAAAAGAGGCTGTGCTGGGCCCTAACACCAGCCCTGGGCAAATAGAGATGTATTTTGAATCCATTTCCTATGCTCTGGCCCAGAGTAGTAAGCTCGCTACTCCAGCTTAGTGGTGTACTTATTCTCCAGAGAAGAGGCATTCCAGAAAAAAGGAATGTGATGTGCAAAAGGCATGGGACCTGTTTAAAAAGAGTAGGGCCTGAATGAGGGCTGGTGGACATTTTCACACACTGTGAGGTACAAGGATGGGGAGGGATGGTGTCAGGGCAGCTGGACAGATGGGCTGCGATAGGAGGATTTCAGGGCCCAGGTTCTAGAGCAGACTTGATCCTATAGGCAGGAGGAGACAAATAGCTGTTTTGTAGAATAGGAATGACAGGCACTGCGTTTTAGAAAGAGAACTGACAACTAGTGAGGAAGTTAGACTGGAGAGCTAAGAAGCTGAGGGCTATTACAATGAATCCAGACAGATAAGGGGCAAGGTGCTAGACACGTACTGCAGACCACATGTGCCTTGAGCTTTGCAGTGAGAAATCCCATGCCTAGTGTGTAGGTCCAAAGAGATTGATCTCAGCATCAACTAGATGGTAATGGGGTCAGTGTCAATGGCAGCTTTCTCAGCAGCCTGCAGGAAAATGACTTAAGGATGTTGGGAGACTTGCACGTTCTGCTGGAGCCTCATCCTGGTATTGCTTGGAAATGATATCTTCTTCCTGACAGCCCCTTGGTGCTTTTGTGGCTCTCTCTGGCCTGCAGCAAGAATGCTGTAAAAGTAGGAGTGAGCTGCCTGTAGCATTGTTCCTGTTGTATGGTGTGTGCCTATTGCCCACATTCAACCAGGCAGCAGGTCCTGCTGTTTCCAATTTCCTAAACACATCAAACATTTGCCCTCTTGCCCCCTCCCTCAGCATAACCTCAAATGCTGGCCTCTCTTCCTGCTTCCAGTCTGTTCTCCACATAGCAAGTCACTCCTTTTCTTAAAACTCTCCTATGGCTCCCCAGTGCCCTTGGGCCTTCTTAAGAGTTTCTCATAGCCACTCTGAGGCCTCCCACACAAACAAGTGCTTAGCCTTTAGATGTCAGCATAAGAACTGCTTCTTGAATATGGCCCTGAGTCCACAAAACCTAGATCAGTGCTCCAGGCTCTAGCCAGCTGTTCTGGGGTTGTTACTTCCTCACCATTATTGTCTCCAATAGCAACATTGTGTGGACTTGTCTTTTGTTACCCAAATCACACAGTTGCAATTTTATGTCGGTGTGGCTTCTTATTGAACACTCTCTTCCTGCTATGAACCTCTGTGAGGACTGGGATCATTTTTATTTTTATTTTTTTTTTGAGTTGGAGTCTCACTCTGTCACCCAGACTGGAGTGCAGTGGCCGCTCCCAGCCACCGCAGCCTCGACCTGCTGGGCTCCGGCGATCCTTCTGCCTCAGCCTTCCAAGCAGCTGGAACTACAGGCGCGCGCTACCACACCCGGCTCATTTTGATTTATTGTAGAGATGAGGTCTCGCCAAGTTGCCCAGGGGAGTCTTGAATCCATGGGCTCAGGCAGTCCACTCACCTCAGCCTCCCAAAGCGCTGGGATTACAGGCTGAGCCACCGAGCCCATCTTGGGATTATTTCTGTTGATGGTTGCTGGGATATAGTAAATGCTTCATAGTTGTTTTTCATTGAATGAACTGACCACCATTTGATATGCTCATTCCAGATATGCAATTGGTTCATCAATGCCCGGCGGCGGTTGCTCCCAGACATGCTTCGGAAGGATGGCAAAGACCCGAATCAGTTCACCATCTCCCGCCGTGGGGGCAAGGCCTCAGATGTCGCCCTCCCCCGTGGCAGCAGCCCCTCGGTGCTGGCTGTGTCTGTGCCAGCCCCCACCAATGTGCTCTCCTTGTCCGTGTGCTCCGTGCCGCTCCACTCGGGCCAGGGGGAGAAGCCAGCGGCCCCCTTCCCACAGGGGGAGCTGGAGGCCCCCAAACCACTGGTGACCCCTGGTAGCACACTCACCCTGCTGACCAGGGCCGAGGCTGGGAGCCCCACAGGTGGACTCTTCAACACACCACCGCCCACACCCCCAGAGCAGGACAAAGAGGACTTTAGCAGCTTCCAGCTGCTGGTGGAGGTGGCACTACAGAGGGCTGCTGAGATGGAGCTTCAGAAGCAGCAGGACCCGGCACTCCCATTACTGCACACGCCCATCCCCCTAGTCTCTGAGAACCCCAAGTAGGCATCTGGCCACAGGGGTGCTTGAGGCTCGAGCCAGCTGTCCCGGGTTTCCGTTTTGGTTCCCTTCCACACAGAGGGTTTTCCATGGATCACTGCCAAATGTCGGGATCATCTCCTCTGTCCAGAGGTCTTCAGCAGGAAGGCGCCAGCTGGTGTCAACTGCACTGTGATGAGGGACCTCTCCTCTGCTGACTCTGCCGTTTCTCCAGGCCTCCCCTCAGTGAAGAGGCCAAGAGATTGGAGACAGGCATGGTGCTGCTGCTGCTGCTTCTCCAGAGCATCCCTGGGACACCTTTGTTCCAGCCTGGCTTCCTGGGCTGTGCTGGACTGGCCTCAGGAAACCTGCCAAGATCAGACCGATGTTGTATCCAAGTTGTCTCTGTCCAGCCAGGTGTGGACATTCCAAGTTCATAAGAGCATGAACAGAAGAGGAACCCAGCAGATGTAACAGAACCGACTCCAGTTGAATGTTTAGATGTGTGCTAAACTGTTCATTTTCCCCTTTTTGCTGTGGTTTGCATTAATGGCAGTAGTTAGCCCAGGTGTGAGGGATAAGAGTGCATTGGGTAGTAAGAGTCTGATGAACCAGCAATGACCCACCACTGCAAGTGGGAATGGTTTTCAAGGAAGGAATATTTTTGTTTTGAGGACCAGCTAAATCTCTGCAGTAGTGTGAAATTTCAAATGGTGATCTTACTGTTACTTTGGTTTACCCAAAAAAGGCAGGGAAAAACAAAAAAGTATGGGTGTTGGCCTTTCTGCATCAGCCATAGAAGGGTATAAAGCCACAGCCAGGGAGAGGTCCAACAGAATCTGACTTAACCTTCTAGGTGGCAAAGCAGAGAAGGATGATAAACCAGGAAGGTGTTTGGTTTCTTTATTTTGTTCTTACTATGGGGGGATGGGGTAAGCTAGACTGAAGCAGTGGATTTTTTTTCTTCTTTTCTTTAAAGTTTTTCCCTTTGTTCTTGAACACTTTTGCCCTGCAGCCTGAGTTTTGAGTTCCTTTAGGAACATGGATTGATGGGGCCAGAATGTCAAAAGCTGCCAGCGTCTCCATCTTGGAGAGAAGTGAGCCATCTGCTGGTCAGGAAGCCCTTTGAGCTAACTAGAACAGGCAGCTTTTCCCACAATAGTGGCAGAAAACTGTTCATGGAGGAAAGCAGGGAATAAGTGTCCATAGCCGCCGGAGGAGCTGCCTTCAGAGGTGGCTGGGGCTGGAAATGGGTTAAAAGCCTGTTAGCTGTGAGTGTCTGTTTCACCTTTAGAGTTGCAGGGGTTCCTGCCCTGAGCTTCCTGTGAAACAGATCACACTCAGTCTTACACTCTGCCTCCATTGTTTTCTTTTGCTGTTTCATCACGGACAGTGGTCGACAGCAGTATGCCCCATCTTTATAGATGCTAAGAAACACTAATCTTAGGTTATTATTAGCTGAAATGTTTTTGTTCTGAATAACATTAGTACTGGGCCAAAAGATGGATCAGGAGCCCAGCCTTCAGTTCCTGAAATTGCCAGACCAGGCACAAGAAAGGCTTCCTGGGTGTTGACTGACTTGGGCCTGGCCAGGGCAAAGGCAGCAGCATGTGTTCTGTCTTTTCTGGGAAGCTCCCCCTTCTGAGTGGTTTTGCCCACCTGTTGCTGTGGGAGGGAGTTTTGTCCTCTTGATGGCCAGTTTGATTAGGCTGTTTTGCCTCCCCCTGGCCTCTTCTGTGCCCTCTCCTGGTGTGCCCCAGGGGATCAGGGATCCTTACCCTCCTGAGGCCCAGCTGGGGAAGAATGAACATAGCTGCTTCAGGGCTGGTTGGAGCTGCTGTTTGCCCAGCTGTGTCTGTGAGCACAGCTATGGGGTAATTATCGCAGGATGCCTGTAGAGGACTCTGGAGGTGTGTTGGGCTATGGTGGGATTTTCCCTCCCCAGAGTGCACTGAGCAGTGGAGGTGGTGAGGGGTGAGGGAGCCATGCTGCTGAATTCTGGTTGGCGTTCCCCCCTTGTGTAAAATGGGGGTGTCCAGGGTGGGGCAGCCTGTTTAGGTTTGGTTGCAAGATAAACCTGGAGAAGCACAGTTGTCCCATTGAATTATTTGAGCAAAAAACTACTGTAAATAACTTTTGTTTTTGTCCTTTGTCAAATAAAGTTTTTTTGTTTTTTTTAAATGCAGAAACAGGGTTCCTGATTGAGGCCCCAGGGCTCTGGGATAGTCCCCACTCTTCCTCTAGCAGCCAGCTGGGAGTTTTGTGCACCCGGTACCCATTTCCACACCCCAACCCCATTCCATATCCCATTCAACACAGTGTAAAGGGGGCGTCACATCCCAAGCCAGGCCAGTTTTCTCTGGATCAACAGTTATGCCTGGGACTTGCTCAGTGAGGAAGGATCCTGACTGCAGTGAAACCAGCACAGACAGCAGCAGTTAGGAGATGGAGGCTCCAGTCCTGTCTGAAGCCACTGCCATCTCCAGATTCCCTGTTATGTAAGCTAGTAAATTCCCCTTTTTTGGTTAAGCTGTGAATGCATTTCTGCCCCACTGTAATGACAATACACTAATTGCAGCCCACAGTACAGAAACCAAGGTCTGCAACAGTAGTAAGCAGCAAGTTTTACAGGTGTGCCTCTATGTTCATTGCCTGTGCAATGTTAACATTATCTCTTAATTTTTATACACATACATACAAAAGCGAGCCAGGACTGCTTGAGCCAGGGAGTTCAAGGCTGCGTGGAGCCATGATCGTGCCATTAAACTCCAGCTTGGGCAACAGAGCAAGCTCCTGTTTCAGAAAAAAAAAAGAAAACTGAGTGAGAGGGGATTTAAGTTACTTGCCTGAATTTATACAGCCAACATAAATATGGAGCTAGGATCTGAAGTCAGGGCTGTCTTCAAGGTCACTCTGAGGTCTGCCCAGAACCCATCAGAACTAACGTAATGGTGGGCTGTTCACTACCTACTATATGACTGGTATGGGCCAAGTACAAGAAGTTTCCTCCATGAACCATATCTGCTTCTTGCTGATTTCTCCCTGATACACCTGGATAGAGGATGCCTAATCTCCCACAAGCGTGAAGAGGGAGCCTCTGCACTCAAGCTACCAGATGACACAGCCAGCCATCCAAGGTACTGATTTTCCTCACTTCTCTCTCAGCATCTCTCATATTGGACCCTTAGCCCTGAGACTGGGCCAAATAGGAAAGTGTTGGAATGGCTCTTAAAAATAAGTTTAATATTCAGTCAGTATCTGGAAAAAATACTAGTATTCCCCAAAGGGTTAGTCTAGGGAGAGATGGCTTCTTACAAATATGTGCTTTTTCAGGCCAGGGGCAGTGGCTCGTACCTGTAATCCTAGTGCTTTAGGAGACCAAGGCAGGAGGACGACTTGAGGACGACTTTGAGACGAGGCTGAGCAATATTGTGAGACTCTGTCTCTACAAAAAATTAGCTGGGTGAGGTGTTACACACCTATAGTTTTAGCTACTTGGGAAGCTGAGGTGGGAGGATCACTTGAGCCCAGGAGTTCAGGCTGCAGTAAGCTATGATGGCATCATTGCACTCCACTCTGGGTGACAGCAAGATCCTGTCTCCAAAAAAAGTAGTAATAAGTTTCTTTAACTTTAAAATACCTTTTCAAATAACTGAAAGCAAAAGTATCTTTTGCATCAAGCTTTAAGTTGATGAGCCCTGGAGTGAGCAATCACTCCAGATGACGAAAGCTAACTATGAGGGATAATGTGGCTAGGGCCCCTTCTCTAAAGCTGGGAATATGATCTAAGGACATTTGCCTTTCTTATCACGGCCTCATTTAGGAAATAGTTTTTTTTTTCCCCCCAAGCCAAACTGTATCCAGCTTTATTAAAGATACTTTTCATAAACAGTCATGGTATTTCAGGCAGGACATGGGCAGACAATCTTTTTTTTTTTTTTTTTTTGAGTTGGAGTCTCACTCTGTCGTCCAGACTGGAGTGCAGTGGCTGCTCCCGGCCACCGCAGTCTCAACCTGCTGGGCTCTGGCGATCCTTCTGCCTCAGCCTTCCAAGTTGCCAGAACTACAGGCGCGTGCTACCACGCCTGGCTGATTTTTGATTTATTGTGGAGATGAGGTCTCGCCAAATTGTCCAGGCGGGTCTCGAACCCGCGGTCTCAGGCAATTCACTCACCTCAGCCTCCCAAGGCACGGGATTACAGGCTAAGCCACTGAGCCCGGCTGGGCAGACAATCTTTAACAGTATACAACAACTTTCAAACTCCCTTCTTTAATGGACTACCAAAATCAGAAAGCCACTATGAAAACCCAATGAAGTCTTCATTTGATGCTCTGAACAGGGAAAGTTTAGAGAGAGGGTTGACATTTCACAATTAGCGTGTTGTTTGACAACTTTTCACAAGCTGACCCTGACTTTCAGGAAATGAAATGAAAATGGCAAAATCTGAAGATCCACAATCTATAAACAAAACTGCTGCTCTTATGAGAGGTGCCATCTCAATGGCATCACTGACATACTGGTAACCAATTATTGGGGGTCAGGTCCCAACAAATGTCTGGGTTTAAGGGAGTTTAGTCTATGCTGAAGGCAGAAAGGGAGAAAAGGACATAAAAATGAATGTTTGCCATACCACAAGATGTTTGTACCAAGGTGGCTATGTGTGTCACCGTCGGGGAATCCCTCCTCCTAGAAGCCAAGAGGAAGTCTCTTAAAACTAGAAGGGAAAGGTGTTTTCCCCACATCAATCCAGCTTTGGAGACATTCTATTAGTGACATATGCCCCTTTCCCAAAAAACAACAATGAAGTGTTCTGTGTGCTAACAACATAGCTTAAAAAAAATTCTGCATTTTTATAAAACTTGATAAGAAATAGTATTTCAAACTGTACAGTCACCAGACATACACAGTTATCAAAAATGCACACACTTCACTTGGCATGTCCAGCACCTTCAGCTTTCTGTGCCTGGTGTTTCGGCATCTCCATTTTCTGCAGAGTTATTCCCCTTGCCAGCATCGGCTTTTCCCTTTTTCCCTCTGGGTACTTTCTCTCCCTTCTTAGCCGGGGCTCTGGCTTTGGGGGAGCAGGTTTAGCCAACAATCTTGCAGATCTTCTCTGGGGTTCGTCCTTCACCTTGGCTTCATCTCCTTTAGCATCCCCTCAGACTTCCTCTTGGGCAGGGTGGTGATGGCAGCGGGGATGGAGCGGCGCGCGGGCTTTGGTCGGTGGGGGGGGTCGTTCTTGCCTCTTTTTCTTCACACTGCTCCAGGAAATAGCTTTTTTTTTGAGTTGGAGTCTCACTCTGTCACCCAGACTGGAGTGCAGTGGCCGCTCCCAGTCACCGCAACCTCAACCTGCTGCTGGGTTCCAGGATCTTTCCGCCTCAGCCTTCCAAGTAGCTGTAACTACAGGCGTGCGCTACCACATCCGGCTAATTTTTTTTTTTTTTTTTTTTTGAGTTGGAGTCTCACTCTGTCGCCCAAACTGGAGTGCAGTGGCCACTCCTGGCCACTGCAGCCTCAACCTGCTGGGCTCCGGCGATCCTTCTGCCTCAGCCTTCCACGTAGCTGGAACACAGGCGCGTGCTACCATGCCTGGCTAATCTTTTTGATTTATTGTAGAGATGAGGTCTCGTCTGCCCAGGCGGGTCTCGAACCCATGGGCTCAGGCAATCCACTCACCTCAGCCTCCCAAAGTGCTGGGATTACAGACTGAGCCACCGAGCCTGGCTTAGGAAATAGCTTTTTTTTTTTTGAGTTGGAGTCTCACTCTGTTGCCCAGACTGGAGTGCAGTGACCGCTCCCAGCCACCGCAGCCTTGACCTGCTGGGCTCCGGCAATCCTTCCGCCTCAGCCTTCCGAGTAGCTGGAATTATAGGCGCGCACTACCACGCTCGGCTAATTTTTGATTTTATTGTAGAGATGAGGTCTCGCCTGCCCAGGGGGGTCTCGAACCCGCGGGCTCAGGCAATCCACTCACCTCAGCCTCCCAAAGGCGTGGGATTACAGGCTGAGCCACTGAGCCCGGCGGACACTGAATTTTAAACGTACACTCTCACTTGAAAGCTGCTGCAGGAAGGTTCCCAAAGGGCAGAGGCCAGGCCTACCTTGGTATAGCTGTATCCACTATATTAAGCACAGAGCTGCATAGAGTAAGGTCTGGCATTTAGGAAGGAGGTGAAAATAATGACTCCTGTTGTCAGTGTTACTGATGGGGAAAGCACTTCTCCATTACCTAAGCCTGGGATCAAATTCTGGATCTAAGCCAGGCATGGTGGCTCATGCCTGTAATCCCAGTACTTTGGGATGTGGAGGCGAGAGGATCGCCTGAGCTTAGGGGTTCGAGACCAGTCTGAGCAACATGGCGAGACCTTAACTCTACAATAAGTCATAAAATTAGCTGGGCATGGTGGCACATGCCTGTTGTTCTAGCTTCTTAGAAGGCTGAAGCGGAAAGATCGCCTGAGTCCAGCAGGTTGAGGCTGCCATGGCTGGGAACTCTCACCTGGGCAACAGAGTGAGACTCCAACTCAAAAAAACAAAAACAAATTCTGGGTCTGTCACTGATTGGCTGTCATGACCATAGGCAAGTCAATTCACTACTCCAAACTTCAGTTTCTTCATCAAGATAATTTATATGTTACTGATGTTATCTATTACTATCTGGCCTCACCTGGCTCTTAGCACAGAGCTGAGGGAAAATCAGAAACCTTAAAACAACCCATACCACACAGTTGTTAAGTGGTAGAATTGGGACTACTTCCCACAGAGGAGTGATTTTCAAGCCTAACTACGCACCAGGATCATCAGGAGAGCTTAAAAAATTGCAGATTCCCATACCTCATTCCCAGAAGGTGCAGGCAGGAACCTGCACTCCTCACTGATGCCACAGGAGATTCTAGTGCTTCTGCTCCAGAGACCAGATCATCTTATCAGTACACTGACTTATCCTCAGGAAACTGGTAGGCTGGGAAAATAGCACCCTCATCTTTCAAAGCTGCAAGGCAAGAGGAAGAAGGGTTCCACCAAGCATCCTCCCCAAACCATGTGACCCCTTCCCCACCCCCAGGTGTCTATGGTGGCCTCAAGTGTAGCCTTCCTGAGATTTTCACTTTCTTTCTTTCTTTTTTTTTTTTTGAGTTGGAGTCTCACTGTGTCACCCAGGCTGGAGTGTAGTGGCACGCTCACGGCCACCGCAGCCTTGACCTGCTGGGTTCAAGCAGTTCTTCTGTCTCAGCCTTCCAAGTAACTGGAACCACAAGCATGTGCCACCACACCAGTTAATTTTTTGATTTGTTGTAGAGACAAAGTCTCGCCATGTTGCTCAGGCTGGTCTCAAACCCCTGGACTCAGGCAGTCCTCTCACCTCTGCTTCCCAAAGTGCTGGGATTACAGGCGTGAGCCACCACACCCAGCCAGAAATTTTCACTTTCATTACCAAAATAATTCACATTCACTGGAGAAAAATTCAAAATGAAGGTAAAAATGGAGGCATTTAGTATTATGGATTAGATCCCAGTCAACTTTTGGATGAAACAAATGTATGTAAATCATTTAGCAAAGTGACTGGTACCTCCTAAGAGCTCATTAGATCCAAATATAACATTTATCGTAGGTGGAAAAAAAAAAAGACCAGAATACAAACTCAGGCCTCTACTTCACAACAGGTGCTCTTCCCATGGCTGGTGTTTTTTCCCCAGAACTTCTGATATCTGTGATCCATCAGTGTCTGTCTGGGGCCACAATCTTACCCCTCAGAACATACCTTTCTCTCTAAATCCTATTACAAGCAGCTGGCAGTGCTACAGAAGCATTCAGCTGGGAGGAAATACTCATCCCTAAGGCTGAGATCATGTGTTCAACCAGTGCTAAAAAGCTCCAACCTCACAAAGACAAAATTTGTCCAACTTCCAAATCTGGCTCTTCATCAAGTTCTTTTCCATCTTAGGCCACCCAAGATGTTTATTTTAACCAGATGGATGCACTGGGATTCAGCCAGATTCCCCACTTCTGAAGATAAGGAAAGCCTTGGGTGAAAGCAGAAAGGGAACAAGTCTAAGTCCCATAAATACCTTCTAGGCAAACGCTTCCACTCTGGCTGCCAGCTTGGCTTTGTCTGATCCTAGAAAGGTAAGAGGAGGAACACAGATCAGATTTCAGATGCCTGTTGAACCTCTAACTTTTTGTGTGAGCTTGGGCTGTACTGCAGGTTGTGACGACCCTTCCAACTATAACTTTCTGTGGCCTCTTTGCCCTCATGTAAACAAAAACTTATGGAATCTTAGAGTTCAGATCAGAGCTTCATAATATAATACAAATATGATGAGGAAAAAAATCAGTGCCTTTTTTTCAGGGAGGTCAGGGTCTCACTTTTGCTCAGACTGGAGTGCAGTGATGCAATCATAGGTCACTATAGGCACGTGCTACCACACTCAATACAGATGATGTAATCTTATATGTAGAAAACCCTAAAGAGCCCACCAAAAACTATTAGAACTAATAAATGGCTGGGCATGGTGGCTCATGCCTGTAATCCCAGCACTTTGAGAGGTGGAGGTGAGGATTGCCTGAGTCCAGGAGTTTGAGACCAGCTTGGGCGCCTTGGAGAGACATTGTCTACAATTAATAAAAAAAAAACAAGCTGAGCATGAAAAAAGAAAAGATATCCCATGGTTATGAAGACTTAATATTGTTAGAAATTTGGTAGGGCGTGGTAGGTCACACCTATAATCTCAGCACTTTGGAAAGACAAGGCAGGAGGATTGCTTGAGTCCAAGAGTTGAAGACCAGTCTAAACAATATAGTGAGACCTCATTTCTACAAAAAATTTTTAAGAATTAGCCAGGTGTGGTGGCATACACCTATAGTCCCAGCTGTAGTCCCAGCTACTTGGGAGGCTGAGGCAGAAGGACAACCTGAGCCCAGGCGGCTGGGGTTGTAGTAATCTGTGATCATGCCACTACACTCTACCCTGGGTGATAGCATGAAACCCTGACTCAAAAAATAAGTAAATGAATAAATAAATTTAAGAAGTTAATACTACCTAAAGCAAGCAGCAGATTCATTGTGATCCTTATCAAAATCCTAATGGCTTTTTTTTTTTGCAGGAATAGGAAAATTCATCTAAAATGTATACAGAATTTTTTTTTTTTTTTGAGTTGGAGTCTCCCTCTGTTGCCCAGACTGGAGTGCAGTGGCCGCTCCCAGCCACCGCAGCCTCGACCTGCTGGGCTCCGGCGATCCTTCCGCCTCAGCCTTCCAAGTAGCCGGAATTACAGACATGTGCTACCACGCCCGGCTAATTTTTTTGATTTATTGTAGAAATGAGGTCTCGCTGCCCAGGCAGGTCTCGAACCCGCGGGCTCAGGCAATCCACTCACCTCAGCCTCCCAAAGGCGCGGGATTACAGGTTGAGCCACCAAGCCCAGCTGGAATTTTTTTAAAGAGATGGGGGTTTCACCATGTTGCCCAGGCTGGCCTTGAACTCCTGGCCTCAAGCAGTCATCCTGCCTCAGCTCCCCAAAGTGCTGGTATTACAGGCATGAGCCACCAAGCCTGGGACCCCGAATCATCAAAACAATCATGAAAAATAACAAAGTTTGAGATTCACAATTCCTGATTTCAAAACTCACTACAAAGCTACAGTAATCTAAACAGTGTGGTGCTGGCATAAAGACAGACTACAGACCAAAGAATAGAACAGAGAGTCCCCAAATAACCTCTCACATATATGGTAAAAGATTTTCAAGAAGGGTGCCAATACCATTCAACGGGGCAAGGATAGTCCTTTCAACAAACAGTGCTGGGAAAACTGGATATCAACATGCAAAAGAATGAAACTGAATGCTTACCTACCGCCATATTAAAAAGCTAACTCATGTTGGGTGCCTGGAGTCCCAGCTATGTGGGAGGATCATTTCAGCCGAGTTCGAGAACAGCCTAGACAACAGAGCAAGACCCCGACTCTAAAAAGAATAAATAAATTAATTAAAAAATAAACTCAAAATGGATCAAAGACATAAGAGAAAACTTCATGACAATGGACTTGGCAATGATTTCTTGGATATGACACCAAAGCAACAGGCAAAAGTAAAAAATAGAGAATTGGACTTTATGAAAATTAAACTTTTATGCACCAAAGGACACTCAACAGAGTAAAAAGATAATCCACAGAATGAGAAAAAAATCTGCATATCACATATATGATAAGGGATTAATATACAGAATAGAGAGATTTTAAAACTCAACAACAAAAAAACAAACAACCAAACAAAAAAATTTTGGGGTGGTTGGCATGAAAGCAAAGGCAAAGCTAAGGTCTTGAACAGACATTTTGCCAAAGATCATCAATAAGCACATGAATAGATGCTCAATCATTACTAATCATTGGAAAATGCAAATCAAAACCACAGTGAAATACTACTTTTCATCCAGTAGGATGACTACAGAAAAAAATCAAGTAATCTTGGAACCCCTGTGCACTACTGGTAGAAGTGTAAAATGTGCTGCTTTTATGGAAAACAGTATAGCAATTCCTCAAAAAATTAAAAAATACAGGTTATTTTAAAGTCAAGGGAAAAAAAATGAAGAATTACAATACCATCTGATCCAGCAATCCTGCTTGTGAGAATATACCCAAAACAACGAATGCAGGGACACTGACAGATGTTGATATTCAGAAAGTAAAAAGCAGCACGAGTGTCCAGCGATGGACGAAGGGGTAGGCCAAGCACGGCATATACATACAACAGCCTTAAAAAGGAAGGAAACTCCAACGTGTGCTACAACACATCTGTGTTACGCTAAGTGAAACAAACCGGTCACAAACGGACAAAAGTGTACTCATATGAGGGACCCATCAGAGCACTCAAATTCATAGAGAGACAGAGAGTAGAATTGTGGTTGCCAGGGGCTAAGGAAATGGGAGAATAAGGAGTTATTGTGTGGTGGGTGCAGAGGTTCAGTTTTGCAAGATAAGAAGTTCTGAAATGGATGGTGGTGATGTCTGCACAGCACTGCGAGTGTACATAATACTACTGAACTGTACTTACCTGTTAACATGGCAAACTTTGTTAGGTGCATTTTACTGCAAGTAAAAAATATATATAAATATATATTTTAGTCAGTGTCTCACTCTGTCGCCCAGGCTGGAGTGCAGCAGCACGCTCATGGCCACCGCAGCCTCCACCTGCTGGGCTCAGGTGATCCTTCCACCTTAGCCTTCCAAGTAGCTGGAACCACAGATGCGCACCACCATGGCTGCTAATTTTTAATTTATTGTGGAGACAAGGTCTCACCCCGTTACCCAGACTGGTCTTGAACCCCTGGGCTCTGGCAATCCTCTTGCCTCTGCCTTCCAAAGTGCTGGGATTATAGGCATGAGCCACCACGCCGGGTCAAAAATATTTTGAATTTAAAAAAAGAACTCCCTTCTAACCCAATCTTGCTCCATATTCAGTCCCCCCCAACTCTTTCCTAAATGATTTCAGTCTTTTGTCTAGTCTCCCATTCTGATTCAGACCCCCTAGTTGCAGCACATGACCTAAGACACAAACCTGACCACTTCCCCACATTTCCCCAACTCTTCAGCATGAGTCCCCCTCCTTCTCCTCTTGTGGCGTCAGGGTTTCATCTCCCAGAACGTCCTCACCTTCCCCTCCTCCTTCTTCCAGCCCCTTCTTGATTCCCCATTACACATCTTCACCACGAGGAGATACAGGACAGTGAAAATTCCACCGTAGGCCAAGGGCTTGGTATACTCCCAGCACCCTATGGCAGAATGATCAGCTTGTCTCCCGAGCTGTATGCCACCAGGAAGTCTGTAAGAGGGGTCCTGAATCAATAGCACTCTTCCAAACTGGAGTTGGGTGGGCTTTGCCACTGCATAGGGGAGGGAAGCTGGTTCAGATGAGGGGCAGGGGCCAGGGGCATAGCCCACACCTGGAATCACAGTGCTTTGGGAAACCAAGAGTTCAAGACCAGCTTGGGCAATAGTGAGACTCTGTCTCTATAAAAAATAAAAATAAAAAAATTCACTAGACATGGTGGTGCACACTCGTAGTCCCAGCTATTTGGGAGGCTGAGATGGTCGGAAGGCTTGAGCCCAGGAGTTCCAAGCTGCGGTGAACTATGATTGTGCCACTGCACTCCAGCCTAGGCGGGTGACAGAGTGGGTGAAAGCCTGTCTCAAAAAGAGAAAAAAGAAAATAAGCAGGGTTGAAAAGAACAAGAGTCACGAGAAGTTAGGACTAAAGATGACCACATCAGGTGATCACGTGAAGGATCTCTCCACCAATTCCAGACCAGTCATCTGCTGCAGTGTGTCGGTCACCTTTGGGGTCCTCACTCCACCTAAACAACCTTGGGGTGGGAAACAGTTATTGCATTCTGGAAAGACCCCTAGGAGACTCTGTTGCTCACCTGAAATGAAGAGCCACAGGTGAATGTTGATAAGGTTATGCTCCGACCTCACCGTTTTGTTTTAAAGTCGGAGTCTCACTCTGTCGCCCAGGCGGGAGCGCAGTGGCAGGATCACGCTCACCGCAGCCTCGGCCTCCCGGGCTCAGACGGTGCTCCCGCCTCAGCCTTCCAAGTAGCTGGAACTCCAGGCGCGCGCCACCACGCCCGGCTAATTTTTTGATTTACTGTAGAGAGGAGGTCTCGCCATGTTGTCCCGGCTGGTCTCGAACTCCTGGGCTCAGGCAATCCTCTCGCGTCGGCCCTGGGATCCCCGCTCCGTCCACAGCCGCGCGCGGCATCCCTCAGGCGTGGGGACCCTGCAGCCCCCATCTCCAGAATCCCGGTCAGAAGGCCTGGGTGGGGCCCGAGGCTCGGCACCCTCCCCAGCGCCCGGCCGAGGCGTCCGTGTTCGCCAAGGCGAATCCTCAGCCCTCCGACGCCTAGGACAGTCGCCCCTATTCTCCCCAGGAGTCCTCGGTTGGCCCCACTGGCTTTACGGCCGCTCCTGGGTCTCAGGGCTCGCCTTTGCCCGAAGAGGGAGCTGGGCCGGAAGAGGCGCGCAGGCTGTTAGAGGGAGCGGAGATCTTGGACGAGGCCCCGCGGACATCGCAGGTGCGGCGGGGACACAGCGGCTGAGTCCCGCGGGCGCGAGGTCGGGATCCGAGGCGAGGAGTGGGCAGGGCCGCCTCGGGAGAGGCAGAGCCGTTTCTGCTTGGCTGCTCAAGGGGCCGCCGTCCTCACCTTACGGGGCTCAGTCTCCACCGCGCCCCCTCGCGTTCCCGCCGCCGTTCCCGCCAAGATTGTCCCAGCCCTCTCGCCGTACCGCGCGCCTGGCGGAAGCGTGCCGTCACTTCCGCCGCGCGTAGGGCGCTCGCACCGCGGCGACGGCTGCTCTCTACGCGGAAGACTGTGCGTTCGCCGATTGGCTTCGCGGGCACGTCGGCGGGAGGCCGCTGCCCTCCTTCCACGGCGCCTGCTCGGGGAGCGCCGGGGCCGAGCGGCTTGGCTGAGGGCGAGGAGCTGCGGCTCGCCGCGGGACTGGCCTGCTGTGCCTGCCGCGGTAGCCGCCCCGCGCGCCGTGACCCGTGTCCCCAGACCCCGCCTCCTTCTGGCTCAGCCCGCGCGCCCCAGGCCTGGCCCGGGCGGCGCGACGGGAGGATGAGCGGCGGACGGCGGAAGGAGGAGCCGCCTCAGCCGCAGCTGGCCAACGGGGCTCTCCGAGTCTCTGTCTGGAGCAAGGTGCTGCGGAGCGACGCGGCCTGGGAG
>NW_007258926.1:20847-28469 GCF_000164805.1 Carlito syrichta | reverse complement strand
GGCCTGGGCGCTGTCGGGTGGGAGGTGGGACGCGGGGCCCGGGCTGTCTGGCGCCCTGGGTTTTGCCAGCTGGGCTGGAGCTCCCCGCGGGGAGGCCGTGCGGGGTCGGCCCGGCGGCAGTGGGGTGTCCTCCGCAGGCAGGGCGTGCGGGCCTGGATTCGATGGACCCCGCTTCCCACCGCCGGGGGTCCTGCTGAAGCTCCTTCTGTCTGCCCTCGGAGCTGACGGCTCGACGCGCTGGTCAGCACGGTCAGTGACGGCGGCCGCCCTGCGAACACCGGGTGTGCTGGGTGCCGTCATGTAAGCCTTTTGCACATAGCGAGGTTTGCTAGTCGTGAACTGCTATCGCTGGGTTGTTCGGTGAAAACGAAGACCTTAACGAGCGTGGCAGTTAACCCTCTGGGTGAGTGTGCGAGAGGAGAGGAAGGAACACCAAGTGCTGTGAGAGATGGGGCTCAGAGTGTTATAACTGGTCACACTCAGGATCCGAGTTGTGGACTCTCGCCGCTGCTGCTGTGCTCCGTGATCTGGAGGGACCATCACAAACAGCTTGATTCCAAGTGGCTTGGGAAGAATGTTATATTTGCAGACTTGGGCTTTTCTTCCTGAAGTTCACGTAGGTGGGGTTGGGAGGCACTTCCTGAAGGTGCCCTTGTCCTGGCCCTGCCCAACTCTTGCAAAATCTGCAGCCTCTTTCTGATCTGCTGTGTCATTTCATTCTAACAGTGTATGAGGACAGGTTTCTGGAGTCTGGGCAGGTCAGAAACCTGAGTCTTCTGTGTCCTTCCATGAAGCTCAGATGTGTTGGCACCTTCCTTCAGCACTTGAGTTTCTAATCCTTATCTGTGACCAGTAGCACAATCACCATCAATCATTTCACTGCAAGCCAGTTCATGTGTGCAGCTTCTACAAAAAAGTGATTTCTCTAAAATGTTGGTGTTAGAGCACAGGCTCTTTAAGTGATCTCTGAAGGTGTTTAAATATATTGTTCCTACCACATTTTAATATAAATAAGATAATGAAGTCCTCAAAAGATGTGTTGGGCAGAAACTTTTTGTGTTTCCCCCCTCTTGCTGTCCTGTGACATCCACCACAGATAATCCATCTGTCTGTCTTTTCTACAGGATGAATTTTTAGATGTGATCTACTGGTTCCGACAGATCATTGCTGTGGTCCTGGGTGTCATTTGGGGAGTTTTGCCATTACGAGGTTTCTTGGGAATAGCAGGGTAAGTCTTAGGTATCTTACATTTTCATGGTTTTTTTTTTCTTTGTGTCAAAGTCTCATTCTGTTTCCCAGGCTGCATTGCTGTGGCATGATCACAGTTCACTGCAGCTTCAACCTCCTGGATCCCGAGTAGCTAGACTGCAGTCACGTGTGACTACACCTGGTCAACTTATTTAATTTTTGTAGAGATGAGGTCTCACTGTGTTGCCCAGGCTGGTCTCAAACTCCTGGGTTCAAGCAGTCCTCTCACCTCAGCCTCCCAAAATGCTGGGATTACAGGGGTGAGCCACTGTGCTTGACCTCGTTTTTAAAAAAAAATAATTATTTTTTATTTGGAGTCTTACTCCATCACCCAGGCTGGAGTGCAGTAGCATGCTTACGGCCAACCCAGCATCGACTTGCTGGGCTCCGGTGGTCCTTCCGCCTAGCCTTTCAAGTAGCCAGATCTATAGGTGCACACTACCATGCCCGGCTGATTTTTTATTTGTTATAGAGACGAGGTCTCGCCAAGTTACCTGTGCTGGTCTCGAACCTGTGGGCTCAGGTAGTCCACTCGCCTCAGCCTCCCAAAGTGCTGGGATTACAGGCTGAGCCACCGAGCCTAGCCTATTTATTATTTTTTTTGAGTCTCACTCTACCACCCTGGCTGGAGGGCAGTGCGCACTCACAGCCACCCCAGCGTCCACCTGCTGGGCTCCGGTGATCCTTCCACCTCACCTTCCAAGTAGCCAGAACTACAGGCATACGTTACCACGCCTGGCTAATTTTTTGATTTATTGTAGAGACGAGGTCTCGCCAGTTTGCCCGGGCTGATCTCGAACCTGTGGGCTCAGGCAGTCCACTCACCTCAGCCTCCCAAAGGCTGGGATTACAGGCTGAGCCACTGCTGGCCTGTTTATTTTTTAATAGAGGTTTTATTTTCCTTTTATGGAAAAGGCTATTGCTTCTTTGGAGCTGTGTGTGTATGTATAATGATGAGATGATGATGATGTTGACAATTAGAGCAAAGAGGTGGTCCACAATGGCACTCCTGGGTCTGGTGCTGCACTCCTTGATTTAACAGGCCCAGGGACATCTCAAGTCAGGTAGGTTACTTCCTGAAAGCTGGGCCAGTCTGTTCATCCATGAGTCTAATATGACTTCCTGAAAGAGCCTGTCACTTGCCTTGATGGTCGCTTGTACTCTAGTTCTGGTGTGACCTTTTTACCTAAGGAATGTTGGGAAATAAAGGTACTTGATGATCACCACCCCTGTGCCCGGCACTGTGCTTGTTGTGCTCATCTTGGCTTTGGCAGAAGTTTTTACAGGTCCCTGCATTTTAAAAGCAGCCCACAGGTTGGAGGTTGGGTCCTCCATATTTTAGTGTGGTCTGATGGCAGCCTCTGGTTATGGCCCAGTTTGTTAAGAAGTCACTGAAAGTGACTCCTTTTGCCCATCAGATTGAGCTAAAAAGATGTGGGAGGTTGGGTGTTGTGGCTCATATCTGTAATCCCAGCACTTGGGAAGACTGAAGCGAGAGGATTGCCAGAGCAACTTGGTGAGACCTCGTCTCTACAGTAAGTAAAAAAAATTAGCCGGGCATGGTGGCACTCACCTGTAGTTCCAACTACTTGGAAGGCTGAGGCAGAAGGATCATCTGAGCCCAGCAGGTTGAGGCTGTGGTGCCCATGCGTGTGCCACTGCACTCCAGCCTGGGCGACAAGAGCGAGACTCCAATTCAAAAAAAAAAAAAGATGTGGGAGTTTTCATGAGATAGGAATCCTGGGCAAGCTATCGTGGAGAAGAGCCTCTGCTCCCCATTTCCCCTTTCTCTGCGTTTTTTAAATCCACGTGTCATGGTATACATTTTTGGGGTACATATGATATTTTGATGCATGTATACAATGTGTAATGACCAAATCAGGGTAATTGTGGTATACATCACTTCAGACGTTTTTCTTCCTGGCCTTTTCTCTTTTCATATGGGGAATGCAAACTGTCACCCTTCCCCCATGGAAAACCACATTGATTGTTTTAAGGGTGATCACATCTCTTATCATTCTCTTACTCTAGGATAAGAGGAGTGAAACATATTTCAAACATTTCAGTTGCTTGTTTTTTTCAGAAGAAATGTACAGTGTCTTCTAACTAAGAGTAATTTTTGCTTTATTTGTTTTTTAGACAGGGTCTTGCTCTGTTCCCAGGCTTGAGTGCAGTGGTGTGATCATAGCTTACTGCAGCTTCAAACTCCTAGGCTCAAGCGATCCTTCTGCCTTGGCTTCTCAAGTAGCTAGAACTATAGGCACACCACCATGCTTGACTAATTATTTAAATTTTTTGTAGAGATGTGGTCTTGCTATATTGTCAAGGGTGGAGTGCAGAGGCACAGTCATAGCTCACTGCAGCCTCAGATTCCTGGCCTCAGACCATTTCTCATTTCCAGAGCCACTTGTCTAAGAGAGGAATGATGCTAGCTCAGGATCCCGTACCTGTCTGGTCTTGCAGGGTTCTTTTTTCTTTTTTTTTTTTTTGAGTTGGAGTCTCACTCTGTCACCTAGGCTGGAGTGTAGTGGCATGCTCACGGCCACAGCAGCCTCGACCTGCTGGGCTCAAGTGATCCTTCCGCCGCAGCCTTTCAAGTGGCTGGAACTACAGGCACACACCACCATGCCCAGTTAGTTTTTTGATTTATTGTAGAGATGAGGTCTCACCAAGTTGCCCAGGCTGGTCTCAAACCTGTGGAGTTCAGGCAATCCTCTCGCCTCGGCCTCCCAAGGTGCTGGGATTATAGGTGTGAGCCATCGCACCCGGCCAAATTTTTGTGTGTGTTTGAGTCTCACTCTGTCACCCAGACTGGAGGGTGGTGGCAAGCTCTCAGTCACCACAGCCTCAACCTGCTGGACTCAGGCAATCTTTCCATCTCACTGGCTGGAACTACAGGCACATGCCACCGTGCCCGGCTAATTTTTTTTTTTTTTTGTAGAGATGAGGTCTCGCCAGGTTGCCCAGGCTGATCTTGAACCCACAGGCTCAGGCAATCCTCTCACCTCAGCCTCCCAAAATGCTGGGGTTATAAGCGTGAGCCACCACACCTGGCCCCTTGTGGAATTCTTTATTTTATTTTATTTTTGGTTTTTGTTTTTTGTTTTTTGAGTTGAAGTCTCACTGTGTCACCCAGACTGGAGTGCAGTGGCATGCTCTTGGCTACCGCAGCCTCGACCTGCTGGGCTCTGGTGATCCTTCTGCTTAGCCTTCCAAGTAGCTAGAACTACAGGTGCGCGCTACCACGCCCGGCTAATTTTTGATTTATTGTAGAGATGCGGTCTCGCCAACTTGTCTAGGCGGGTCTCGAACCCGCGGGCTCAGGCAACCCACTCACATCAGCCTCCCAAAGTGCGGGATTACAGGCTGAGCCATCGAGCCCGGCCTTATTTTATTTTTGATTTGGAGTCTCACTCTGTCGCTCAGGCTGGAGTGCAGTGGCATGCTCACAGCCATCCCAGTGTTGACCTGTTGGGCTCTGGCGATCCTTCTACCTCAACCCTCCAAGTAACGAACTCCTACAGATGCGCGCTATCATGCCCAGCTACTTGCGGGATTCTTTATTTTTTTTTCCAGAAAAGGCAGTGTATATTCCAGTGTTGACAGGGAAAGGGTGGACTCTGCTTGGTGATTCTAAAACATGTCAAGAGCCGGGCTCGGTGGCTCAGCCTGTAATCCCGCGCCTTTGGGAGGCTGAGGTGAGTGGATTGCCTGAGCCCGCGGGTTCGAGACCTGCCTGGGCAGGCAAGACCTCATCTCTACAACAAATCAAAAAATCAGCCAGGCGTGGTAGTGCGCGCTTGTAATTCTGGCTACTCGGAAGGCTGTGGCGGAAGGATCACTGGAGCCCAGCAGGTCGAGGCTGCGGTGGCCGGGAGCGGCCACTGCACTCCAGTCTGGGCAACCAAGTGAGACTCCACTCAAAAAAAAAAAATAAATAAAATTAAAAAATAAAACATGTCAAGCTCCTTCGCCTGGGAGGTGTGAGCCAGCTGCACCTGGCCGCAGGTTGCTAAGTGACTGGAGTTACGGTGAGGGCGGGGGAGGTCACGGCTTAGGCCTTCCCGCTCTTCCCCTCAGACATGCGGGTCTCTGGGGATGCCCGGCAGAACCACTTGCTCCAGGAGTCATCGTACACACCCACATCAGGCTTGCCACAGAGGTAGGCGGCCAGGTCCATGTGGCAGATGGTGACCCCCTTGCAGCAGGTGGCAATGAGGGGCTGTGTGATATCCACCTTCTTGGCCTAGAATACTGATTCTTAAGGAAGTTCTTGGAAGCTACCAGGTCTGGAAACAATATACCAAGGACAAAAGCTAGTCCTGTATCCTCCTTACTGTAGCTAAACAGACTTCTTTTTTTTTTTTTTGAGTTGGAGTCTTACTCTGTTGCCCAGGCTGGAGGCTCACAGCCACTGCAGCCTCGACCTGCTGTGCTCAGGGGATCCTTCCACCTCAGCCTTCCTAGTGGCTGAAACTACAGGCACACACCGCCATGCCCAGTTAATATTTTGATTTATTGTAGAGGTGAGGTCTCCCCAAGTAGCCCAGACTGGTCTAGAACCTGTGAGCTCAGGCAGTCCTCTCACCTCAGCCTCCCAAAGTGCTGGGATTATAGGAATGAGCCACCGTGCCCAGCTCCAAACAAACTTTTAAAAACTTTATACATCAACAAGGGTACCTGCACAGTGAATGTTTGTATACCTAATTCTGAAATGTACCCCACAATTTTAAAATAAAAAAATTTTTAAAGTTATAAATAAATAAAATACAACTTTATAGGCTGGGCTCAGTGGCTCAGTCTGTAATCCCAGCACTTTGGAAGGCCAAGGGGGGTGGATTGTCTGAGCCTGCGGGTTTAAGACCAATCCAAGCAACTTAGAGAGACCATGTCTCTACAATAAAATTTTTTAAAAAAATTAGCTGGGGTGGCCAGGCGCAGTGGCTCGCGCCTATAATCCCAGTACTTTGGAAGGCCGAGGTGGGAGGATTGCCTAAGCCCCCGGGTTCGAGACCAGCCTGGGCAACTTGGCGAGCCCTCATCTCTACAATAAATCAAAAAATTAGCTGGGCGTGGTGGTGCGTGCCTGTAGTTCCAGCTACTTGGAAGGCTGAGGTGTAAGAATCGCTGGAGCCCAGCAGGTCGAGGCTGTGGTAGCCAGGAGCATGCCACTGCCCTCCATCCTGGATGACAGAGTGAGACTCCAACTCAAAAAAAAAAAAAAAGAAATTAGCTGGGAGTGGTATTGTGTGCCTGTAATTCCAGCTACGAGTTTGGAAGGCTGAGGAAGAAGGATCGCCAGAGCCCAGTGGGTCGATGCTGGAGTGACTGTGAGCGTGCCACTGCACTCCAGCCTGGGTGACGGAGTGAGACTCCAACTCAAAACAAAACAAAACCAAATGAAAAGTTCTAGATTCGAATTCTAGCTCTGCCACTCTCAGACTACATTATTTTGGACTTATCTCTGAGACTCAGTTTCCTCATCAGTAAAATGGAAGCAATAAGAGTAATAGATATTAGAATTAAATGAGATAATGCAAGTAAATTGCTAAATGTAGTGTTGGGTAGTGTAGGTATTTCATACACGATTCACTACTGATGTATGATTAGTTTCCTAAAGAGTGGTAAAATCCGGCTGTTAAGAAAACAGGAATGGGGTGTTTGGGAGTAGGTGCACGTGGAGGGGCTCACCCCAGTGCATAGTGCCAGCATATGCCTAGTGTCCCTGTCCTGCAGGGCCAGTTTCTCTCCAGATGAACTCCTTCCCCCTATTGGTTGGCACCTTCCCCTCTCTTTGGAAAGGGCCAAGGACATTGCATTTTTCACACATGTCCACTCTCCCCATCCATCGGACCCAGCTACCTAGGCTCCTGCCTAGGGCAGGATTGCTTAGATGCTTGTTTCTGGTGACCTTTTCCTCTGTCCACATCTGCCATAGGTGCCCTCTGTTTTCGACCCAACTTGCTGCTTTCCATTTTATGTGGTAGCTACCAGTTGGGGCCTGTGAGGATAAAACTGTTCCCTCGAGCCTCTTTATTTACGGTTTGCTGAGAACTGAGTGAAGTGCTGCTCTAGCTGCTGAACTTTGCATTATCGGAGAGGGGCAGTGTCGTCCCCACCTGCTTCCCTATCTCTGAGAACTCAGACCATGATTAGTAGGTTAGGTAACTAGTAGGTGCTCGGTGAATGCTTGTTAAAACTGTTAAACACTGTAGCGAATCCCATGAACAGAGTCACATATGACTTGGATGTAGCCCTTCAGCCCTGAAGGCAGGGAATTTTCTTGTTAAAATTTGGACTGGAGTTTTTAGGGGAGTTTTTTTTTATAATCAATATTTTTTATTATGATATTGTGGGGTACAGTTAAGGGTTAG